>NC_056721.1:3522179-3639679 GCF_018831695.1 Puntigrus tetrazona | reverse complement strand
AAGTAGTCTATACTGAATTTAGATTCACTATTATTAGTTCATTATTTAAATATTTTATTTATTTAAATGTGTGACATGTAAAATAAGAAATGTAAAAAATAAAAATGACAAATAGGTAAGAAAAGGTTAAAATCAACACTTTTCAGGCAATGTGACAAATTAAATAAATAAAGCAAACAAACATACACACATAAATATTGGGGAAAATATCTTTAACAAAAAAAAAAAAAAATAGTTGGGCATTATATATTTTAACAAACTATTACTTTGTTCCAGCTCTATCAGTTTGTTCAGTGCTCTTTCTTCAGTGTCAGTGTTTAAAAAATAAACATTAAGGCGTTACAGAAGAACCTAAAAAAAAAAAAGTCAACAAATGAACAAGTAATTAATTGATCTTGGAGCTTTTTTTCATAAATGCGTGAGATTTTTATCCAGTGGGCCTGTTGTACATTCAGTTAAATTATTAATGGAACATGCTTCTAAATATAGGCCGGGAAGTACTATGCTAGTCCTATTAGAGGTCTGATCCTTTGTTCAGTATCCGTAATGAAAAATACTTTACATTTATAGGTGCGGGAAAGTTACGTTTGGGTTTAGCTTCAAACCGTCCTACCTCAACAAACACGAGAAGCCACGTAACACGCCGATCCATTCTGAATGTTAAATCTGAAAGTGGACTCTTAAAATAAAAAGAGTCAACTCTGAATCATTTTTTTTTTTAAACAAAGCAGCACTGAGTTCACAAACACTGCTTTATCAGATGTCACAGGCGTGTTGTCTCCCAAAACCAAACTATCAAAATTGGGTGGTATTTGTCTGAACTATCACTGGCTGGAGGTGAAAGGGGAGCAAAGGCCAGAGCTTTCATCAATTACCATCGACCCGAAGAGGTATTGATCCGCTGTGGTCTCTGCACTTCCTCACCAGACTCAGAATAATCTTCAGCGGCTGCGTTAGGGTCCTGACGTCTCTGTATTTCTGGCCCGGTTTTATTTGAGGGGGGCGCTAATGCGGCCATCGGGTGACTCGGTGTAGCAGGCAAGAGGAAGTTTCAGCAAAGCCTTTTCCTCTGTTTAGCATGATTAATTGAAATCATGCTGGCCGACGGTTATAGCAAAAGCTTACAGCATTAATTAGCGACACTTTTACATAGGTTTACTTTTAAACCCCCGCCGTTGCGCTATATTTGAGTCGCATGGGTTAAAAAAATAGTGCTCGTTTTAATATTTCAAAGCTTTAAAGGAAGAATAATTGACCGTAGCAATGTTTTTCGCACGTTAGCTTAGCGTGTTTCTTAAATGTCTGCGAACGTGTAGTATTTTAACGCTTCAATGGAGTCAGAATCCTACATGCAGCGCCTTTAAGCCTGATGCTAACGGTCTAATCAGATTCAATGATCTATGCTAAGCTACGCTAAAAATGCTGCTGCTGGAGCTGGAGATCGGCTGAGTGCATTCAAAAACGTAAAACAAAGCCTACTTTCGAAAAAAAGTGGAGTGTTCTTTTAAATATTAATTACCAGGCATATGACATATGACTTAATAAATGAGTCTCTGAGAGATGCAAGTGAAAAGTATTTTAGCTTTCAAGTTATTGTAGTATTATTTTTAAGTTATTATGCCATATTTATATATTACAGTGCTGAGCGAATATATACATAATATAGATAAACACGTACAGCATATATTTAGAAAATATTTACATGTATTTACGCATCCATGCATGTATCTGTGTGTATTTATATATACATAATACATGTACACACACACACTTTTTGCCCAGCACTAATATAAACACAGCATATTTTTCTTAAATATATACATGCATGTGTTTATAATAAACACACACAAATTTTTTCTTTCGGATGCAGTTTATATCTTTACACCTATTGTACTTTCCAGTTTAAGTCTGAGCAATTTCCGTTATTCGCTTTCATCATTACGACCCTTTTTAAATAACATCGTTTTCACAGAATTCATTAAAAGCTATTAATCATACGCACTTCCCATTTCTGTTGACGTTACGTATTTTGATGCCAGTTTTATTCATTTACGCCACTTAAAAAGAGTTCTCATTTTTAGCTGTATCATCATTATTTGTATTATTTTAGACCGAACTGTTAACAGTACTTAGTGAGGACCGGATCGCTCTCACGCCTCCTGCAGGGCTCCAGCCGCTGTCTTCGCTAACGACCAACTGCTATTAGCGAGGCGTTGAAACTAGCCGCTCTCTCAGACCGCCGTGCTTCAGATCCCCGGCGGACTCTTCCCCACTTACTTTCGCCGGGCCGCACGCACGTAGTTACCGAGCTGGGGTGAAACGGGGTCTCCCGCGGGACAAGCGGCGTAAACTAGCCGGGTGCTGTGTTTTAGCCTAGCGTCTGCACCTAACATACGGGCGAATGGACAAGTTAGGTATCCACACGATGAGTGTCTGATCTAGCTTTTGAGCAGCTTGCAGCACTTGTGATCTTTTAAAATGACGCAACGGCTGCCGCATTTTACATTTAAATAGAAAGAGAGCGTTAGGATTCTCTCCCGGATGGCGTTTTCGGATCAGGACTCCTGTCTGCCGCGTGCCTCAGGCCTGCGGTGGAGGCGACGCTGCAGCTGAGCTCAACAGACGGGCCTGGAAGGTGAGATCCTCGCCTGTCGAGGGGAGCTGGAAACGTTTGCTCTCCCACAGGTTACGCATCGCCCCTTAAGGAGCGGAGTATAAATAGACGACTTTGCTTTCTCTGTGCAACACAGAGTGCATTTTGCTTCACTTAGGAGCACGACAATGCATTCGGACGGATCTTTCTGCTCCTGCTAGCGTTCAATAGCAGCTTGAGGTTTAATGGATCCATGTGCAGCAAAAGAGCAATGGCTTTTTAAAACGCATGAGAAACTTGTGCACTATTTCCACTTCAGACACCAACTTGCTGAATAACAGAAGAAAACTATCAAATATTAATGTAATAATATGAATAAAATAAATATATGTAATAAAATATCTAACATTATTATCTATTTTTAAAACAACAACAACAATAATAATAATAATAATAATAATAATAATAATAATAATAATAAACTAATAAAATGTTTAATCTGGTATATTACCAAGTTTATATTTTAAGTTAAGCTTGGTAATATACACATTTTTTTGTTGTTTTTGGAAAACAAATGGCTGACACTGAGCATATGAATAAAATAAAATAAAAATAACAGAAAATACGATTAAATAAATAAAATATTGCAGTTAGGTACAGAAGAAAAAACTGCATTGCATCTCAAACATAATCTAAATTGACTATTTTTAGATAATGTGAATTATAATAATAAAAAATATGAAACATTATAAGGGGGTAAAAATCTTGATTCACTAGAACACACACACACACACACACAGACACACACACAGACACACACACACACACACACACACACACACACACACACACACACACACACACACACACACACACACACAGACACACACACACACACACACACACACACACACAGACACACACACAGACACACACACACACATACACACAGACACACACACAGACACACACACAGACACACACACACACACTGTTTCCAAACCTTTGACTGGTAGTGTGTGTGTATATACTAAATCATAGCATTAAATCTAGATTCAATATTTTAGTTCATTATTTAACAGGCAAATTTGTGACATTGAGCATGTGAAACATAATAAAATGACATTAATTTAGGTAAGAAAATATTACAAAACAAACACTGAAGTAAAGGGAAACAAAATCTAAACTCACTGTTTCTGGTCACGTGACATTAAGCCTGTGAATAACAATGAAAATAAATGAGATAAAAGAACCAGTAACTACTAATCGGCCAACATCACCACCATCCCAAAATGAAAAGAGACACAGAAATAATCACGAGCCATTGTAAGCTTATTATGATTTATAATATACTCATCCTCATAATCATTATTGATAGATCTCTTTACAGTTATAATCTTTTGGAAGGAAAAGATGCATCTCTTGTTCTCTTTCCAAGATTGTCTTTTAGGTTTAGCATTAGCGTCCAGTGGTCCTTGTAAAGTGCATGACATGTATCACATCCAGAGAATGTACTGAGTCCTCCGTCTCTCGGTTCTTCTCTTTGTTGTATTATTGTGCTCAGTTTTTTTGTCTTTACCCTAGAAAACGAAAGGTCTGTACAAGAAATGAAAAACCAGGCCTCCTGAATGATAATGTGGGGACAATGTCACATTTACACACAGACACATGCAGACCAACACCTAATATCTCATCCGCTGATGTGCACAGTTCATTCTCCATCCCTGCTGACGTCAGGAGCATCTCCACAGACGTGACCTCAAACATTTACCATCCATAGTTTCAGAAGGCCTTGTTCACACGGACAGCAGAAATTCGGTTTTGCAGCAAGTAATACAGGTCAAAATAGATCCAAATTACATTCAAAGGTCATCTGAAAAGTTATAATTACACACAATACATATTTTGAAAGGTTTTACATATATTTAGATCATTTATGTATATATATGTGTGTATATATATATACACACACACACACACACACACACACACACACATATATATATATATATATAAACATACAACTTTTTCTTAAATATATACATGCATGTGTGTGCAATTATATATACACAATAAATATACACAGTACATGTAAACATATTTTTGGATGCGATTCATTTTGATTATATATAATAGGTTTACATTTAAGGTGAACTGAAATATACATTTGAAAGTAATTTCCATAAAAGCTTTTAAAATGTATTTGCGCCATATATCCAATGCTAAAGCTGAAATTGATTAAACGCGAAATATATTCATTTTAAATTAAATATTAAATAACATTCCGCAGTTCAAAGTATTATCAAATACTTCGTATTTAAATACAAAAGAAGCGCATTTTAAAGCATGACAAAGTATTATTAAAATCAGTTATTTAAACAACCGTGAACCTCACAAAAGTGCGCTTAAAACTATTTAAGCGCTTTTTTAAGAAACACTAATGATACTATACTTTCTTTAAGTACACTTAAGTGGCCTTTTATTTCATTTATCTACTAAATAATATCTGCAAGTGCAGACATTAACAATATTAATCTCTTCTGCAGGTTCAGATATTAATATATCATTTCTGCAAGTGTACATGTGTAAAAATATACTTTTTATAGTTTTGAAGTTCACGTTTAATACATTTAAGTACACTTCTTTTTCGCAATGGTGTGAACAGACGGATCCGATTTCAATCATTTTCATACTCCAGCTCACCCATGTTTTTTTTTTTACTCCGTGTATTAAACTATGTGGTATTTATTATATGCTACGTAATGAATGAATGCATTGGATAAATTAAATACACAGTATATGACTAAAAGACAGTAGCTGACGCTTAAAGTCATTACCGTGAGACAGCGATACACAGTAATATACAGTACCTCAACAAACAGATCCAGTCACTTTAAAAACAGCAGACGGACGACTGGATTTAGAAAACAAACCGGATTACTGCGCAGTGTGAACAAGGCCTGACTTTCCCTTCAAAGCTCAGAGCTCCATCAACCCCAAAGCACCTCAAGTTATGACCTGTTTCTGAATCACATCTTCTCATCAGTCCTCTCAGTCTTGGTCTGTTCATCTATCCGTTTGTCCATTCGTCCACCCATCCTTATATACACTGTATTTCCATATTGCATGTACATGTTTATAGCAAATGAGGGCTTATTTAAAATCCATAAATCATGCCTGAGTGTGAACAGTAAAGCCTGTAATGACATTCAGTTGAATATTGATTAGATAGAAAGGCGTGGTTTGATTGCTGATACAGTTACATACCGCAATAATCGATAGGCAAAGCTTCTATGACAATTACAGGTTCTTTTTTTTTTCCCCTCAGTGTTTGTGCTTAACGTATATGAAGTATACTAATACTACAATACATCTAGATTTGGATAAGGTTTAAAGGATATAATTGCAGCTGTGAATTTGTCGACTATTAAGAAACTGCGTAACACGCGGAGGTCTTTATAAAGCTATAGCTTGTGTTAAGACAACGATGAAAGCAGCGGGTTCTTCGAAAGCATCGTCACAAAGCTCGCTTGCAGGCGTTAAAAGTATTTCGAAATCTCTAGAGTGTTACAAATGTACAGACGGACTGTCGTAGTGAATATATTTCAAAACGATATATTCGCAATTTCGGACAGAACGAGGCAGCTATGGAGGCGCTGTTAAACGCGATGCTTTGAGAGCGTCGACGTATTTCGCTATTAAGCGCTTCGCGACATCTTATGAAGAGTTCTTCGCCTCTCGAAGGCGAGCTGAAGCCCTGGCAGTGTGAAAGGGCTCGTGTCCTATGCATGGACATCCAATATAAAAGGGCTTCTACATGCATTCGACAACGCACACTGAAAAGAAGTAACATCGATAAAGTCGGTTTTCCTGAGGCGATTGACAAGCTTCCTCAGAGTGGCGTATGTTATGTAGGATATACAGTCATTAAAACGAGATACGATGGTAAGTATGAGAGGAGGACGAAAAACCCACTGCAGTTCTAAACTATGCTTTTTTAATTATGAAGGAATGGATGCAAATTAAATTTATGCATGAATAAATGCCTTAAACTACGAAGAGTACGTCAATTCCTTTTCACACTCTAAAATGGGTTGCGAACCATTTCATGTTGACTTCAAGTATCTTTTCAGTGTCTCGCTCGTTAAGGCTAAACATAAAAGTAACGTCTGCGATACGTCGCTCGCTTTTCCAAATGACCTTAAGCAACCTCTGCTTTCTCTAAACATTACCTTAAAGCTGGTGAAAGCAGGTAGCATGGCTTAGCGTACCCCGACCCTCAGTCGTCGAAGCTCCGGGGCAGGGGGAAATAAAAGTGTTATTAGTTTAAGAAGTCTTGCATTTGGAAAGGATGGAGTGAACGGCGCACCACGCTCCTGGATATGGCAGTACTGCCTCACTGAGAGGCTTTTTAAAGTTTTCGGAGAGAATTTGCGTAGCTTCAGTGGCTGGAGGCCTACATCTCATTCGGCCAGCATAACAGCAAACATAGCGGCAGGGAGATCTGCCAAGTGTTTTGGCAGTGGAGTGAATCTAATTCTGAGACAAACCTTGGGCAGATCGGCGTGTTTAAACTGGGGTGGAAGGGTATGTAACGTTTAGTTACCGGAGCTTTTTTATTTACTTCTTAACTATAAATTGCATAGGTCCTGAACCACTTTAAAAAACAAACAAACAAAAAAAACCTACCATTTTCCACTTTAAAGACCCCATGAAATGGTTTTACAAATAACAATGTTAACTAGAAAAAACCATATTAAATAAATAAATAAATAAATAAATACAAGTGTAAAAACAATAAAATTAATTTTTTTGTGATTTATTTGTTGCTTAAAAAATAGGATTTCATAAATACACATGGCTACATTTTAATGGAGATATATACATTTGCATATGCATAATGGTGTAGTTACATTATTTACCAGCAGGGGCTAACTGGGGACTAACCAGTCAGAACTAGTTGAGAACGAGACTTCCAGAGCACTGACTTTTTTTTTTTGTGTGTGTGTCCTAAATAGAGGATATAATCTGTATTTGGCTTAATGTTCTCAAAAAGGCTTAAAAATTTTGATTATATCTTAATATACTTTAAAAATAAAGAATGGCCTACTCTGCCTCAAACTGAACTGGATGAGCGAAAGCGTTGATTTCATGAGGTCTTTAACATCAATGCAGTATAAGCTACAGAGTAGAAGTGTCAAATGTACCACAAAATCATGAGAATCCCTTGTTATTAAATCAGAATCGAGATTCTGCAGAGTTAGTTCCCCATATCCAAATGTGATGCTTTGAAATGCTCGTTTTAATTGGTGCATCTCTCCTTCCCGCATAAACCAAGATATGAACAACCTTGATGGTATTCGACCCTGAAAGTTGGCTATTACACTATATCTAATGTATTAGCCTACTAACATACAAAACAATTTGCAAAATCTTGCGACCTCAAAACGAAGAACAAGCATTTATAATATTGCACATACCGTTAATCTCACAGAGAAAAATATTTATATTGATAAAGATATGAATACTTATTCCTAGTTTCGTAAGTATCATTCTTACTACATGCATGCTACAAGGAATGTGTACCAGACATGCACCACAAAAGTAGTAGAATATTTCCTATCATCTCTTACAAAAAGCTATTCAAGGAAGCATCGTTTTATCCAAATTCTCCAGCATCATATTATGAGCAGGATGCACCATGAAATGGCACTAAAATGTAAAAAGAACATAAAAATGCATTTAATAACGGCAGTGAACTTCATCTTTGGTGACCTGACTTAGTGAGTTTTGCTGTTGTTGGCTGCAATGTCACAGTAAAATATCTACACTCCCGCAGCCCCTGTCAGGCGCTTTGTAGGGGTAGATCGTTGTTACAAAAGACATTTCTCATACACATGGAATGCTCGGAAGTTTACAATGCTGGGAAAAGTAAGTGACATGAGGAAATGATGCAATGGAGGGCAGCTGCTCATGCAGTATAGTGGAATGACGACGATGGAAAAATGGGCGACTTCAAAACAACCGTCGTTCCTATTTCAGGTCTGTTAACTCTAACATGGGACACACTGAGATCCTAGGCAGCAAAAGAGGGAAAAATGGTCGTAGAGATAGAGAAAAGTGGCAGTTTAACCGACTTTTCAAGCCCCCGATATCGGTCATGCATGTATTTCTCCATCACAAGATGGAATGTAACAATTTTAGATACCTCACGTGGTACGCTATTGCGGCTGGCAGGACAGGCAGCGTTTTGTGCATTCACAGAAAAATACATCCTCCGTGGTGATTCTTCACGAATATACATCAACTCCTCCGTGTTTTAAAGCCACTTATCAATTTGGAGTGACAAAATTGCTGTTCTTCCCAGGTACAAATACACTCAAGGGGTCCTCAGGTTGGCAGTGAATGGGCAAATGGGAGTAGGAATTGGTCCCTCTTATGTAACGCTTGCATCTATAGGTTAGGCTACGATTTGGCTACTGTTGCAAGCAGAACGACTACTAGAACAGTCACATAGAAAAGACAAACTCCATGCAGACACTGAACACGAGGATGCAAAACAACGTCCTCCGCCGATCAAGTTTTCCAGAACTTGTGACAGGGAATGATGAGGATGGAATGATGGAGAGGTCTTCTTTACCGATCCTTCGCTCAAATGGACACATTTCAATTCTCCCGTCTTGAAACTCTTGCATGAGGCGACTGAAGCCTTCAAAACCGAGGAGGGGGGGGGGTTGCAATCCCCTACTTCATCTCACCTTCTTCGTCAAGGCAGTTCAATGCGGTTATACATCTGTAAGCATTTTGGTGATGTTAACATAGTTAGTGTTGGTTAGGGTGCAGTTGCCGGTCTTGATGTTCTCCTCTCGAAAGTCCTCATTGCTGTTGTTCACAGCTTCTTGGATCTCCATGTAGTCAGACTTGCTCATGGTTGACCCGCTGCGGCTCTTTTTGAGGTCCTCAGAGGAGTCTATCTTGGGGACGCTGGTCACGTTAAGGTACTGGGCTTGTTCCTCACCCTCTGTCTCTCTGTGGTAGAAGTAGTTGAAGTTGGAGACTATGACGGGCACGGGCAAGGCGATGGTCAGCACACCAGCGATAGCGCACAGGGATCCCACAATCTTGCCTCCGATGGTCGTTGGAACCATGTCACCGTACCCTACAGTCGTCATGGTGACTACGGCCCACCAGAAAGCATCAGGGATGCTAATAAACTGCGAGTCAGCCTCATCCGCCTCGGCGAAGTAGACGGCACTGGAAAACAGGATGACTCCGATGAAGAGAAAGAAGATGAGCAGACCGAGCTCCCTCATGCTGGCCTTAAGCGTTTGCCCGAGAATCTGCAGCCCTTTCGAGTGCCGGGACAGTTTGAAGATCCTGAAGACTCGCACTAATCTGATGACCCTCAAAATGGCAAGTGACATGGCTTGCTGGCCTTGCTGACCATCCTCCGGCTTCTCTGCTAGCTCGGTGCCCAAGGTGATAAAGTAAGGTATTATAGCCACGATATCAATGATGTTCATGATATTGACAAAGAAGCCCGCTTTGCTGGGACATGCAAAGAAACGCACCAGGAACTCAAAGGAGAACCATATGATGCAAAGGGTCTCCAGGATGAAGAAGGGGTCAGTAAAGTAGGTGGAGGTGTAGCTGCTTGTTGAGTTGGAGCTCCTGGACGTTTTGTGGGGGTCCAGTTCCTCACTGCGAAACACGGGAAGTGTCTCCAGGCAAAAACTGACTATAGATATGAGGATGACCATGACGGAAATGATGGCAATAATCCGGGCAGGCCCTGAACTCTCAGGGTACTCAAAGAGCAGCCACACCTGCCTCTGAAACTCATTTTCTGGCAGGAGTTTCTCCTCCTCCTTAATAAATCCTTCATCCTCCCTGAACATCTCAATGGCTTCTTCCCCGAGCTCGTAAAAACGTATCTCCTCAGAAAAAATATCCAGTGTCACATTGACAGGTCTCCGCAGCCTGCCGCCTGACTGGTAGTAATAGAGAATGGCATCAAAACTTGGGCGGTTTCTGTCGAAGAAGTACTCGTTCCTCAGGGGGTCAAAGTAGCGCATTCTCTTTTGGGGTCCCCGAGCAATGTCTCTGGGAACTGGGACAGAGTTTTGAGCTGCGTCTCAAAACGCAGGCCAGAGATATTAATGACCACCCTTTCGCAGCACTCATGGTCTGGTTCCGGGTCATACGTGTCCTGTGGCTGACCCGGGAGAGCTGCGGCTTCATCAACTGGGTCGCCTGTGGCAACAGTCATGCTGTGAACCAATGCAACCTGCAGTTTGGGGTCAGGACGCGAAGGTGTTGCCTCTAAAAATCTGTGGGAAAGAAATTGGGGCTTTCTTTCACTCCTTAGCACCACCCTCTTGCAAACACTGGAAGAAATATAAAACAGAAGAAAAGATTACTCAGGCAAACATGCATTCAAGAATGCAATGTGCTTGACAGACATGCAGTCGTTCCGCTCTACTGTGAGTCTATTTGGATTCTGCAACACAATGCATAAAGCGCTCATTTTGTTTTTGAACTAATATAGCAAGTTATTCAAACACCGTCAAATCTGAAATGAAAGTGAAAACTTCAAAGCACTGCACAAGGACCCAAAGCATCACTGCTGAGGAAATACACATAAAGTGTGGCTCTAGAAAACCAGGGCATCTAAAAACACCTATCAATCACATGGAGAAGTCAGCCTGACCACTTTACACATTGTAGTTGCTTTTATCTGCCAAGTAGATCAATACTTGCCATGGCAAGACTGTATCATTCCTCTTAGGATTCAATTATGCACTGTAAATCTAATAACAGCCTGAGTGCACTTAAATCATAATTAGATATTTCAAAACCTCCCCAAATGCATTTTGCCAAGACAGCAAGACTGCTTGAGACAGAAAAGTCAAAGAAATGCAACACTGTCTGCCTTAGTTCCCCAGTCAGTAGGTAATACAAATATATCTAATAAACATATATGTCTGCGTTGATTTGCACATAATTTCCCTATTAAGGTCTGTATTGTGTGTACCATTTAGGGATTTATTATTATTAGAAAAATAATTGATTTCAAATGTATTTTAAATGTAATGAATTAAGAGGAACCCAGAGCTAAATTGCTCCACTAATGTGTTTCTTTAATAGCATGAGTTTTTTTTTTTTTTACAAATGTATGTAGAATTACAATTCGCATATATAAGATACATAAGGTGATACTTACATGATCCAAAATTTCCAAATTGGATCATTTGGCATACGCTTAGGCATATTCAGATGAACAGAATCCAGAATATTTGTTAATATCAGTTTAATGCGTGGATAATGGTAATATATCCAAATTCTGATCAATATTAGAATTTTCGGCTGCCAGTGTCCCTACTGCTTAAACCAGCCTCACACAGTTTGCTAGGCTGGTCTCAAGCTGGTCTCAAGCTGCCTAAGCTGTTGCTCAGTAGGTTTGGCCGACGATCCAGCCGGTTACTCAGTCTGAGCGGATGAAAAGTGCTCTAAAACCACCCAGCAGCAAACAGCTAAGACCAGCAAGCAAGCTTAGGATGGTTTAATTTTTTTTTTTTTGCAGCTGGAGGTGTTAATCCAAACCTCAGACGTGCATGTGAATCATTGCATTGTGACTAATTAAACGTAACCAGTTTGCTATTTGAATAAAAAACAACAACTACTTCAAGCTTCCAAGAAGCCAGTGAGCTCAGCACCCACAACTACTGCAATAAGCCAAGAGTAGGTTACGCAAGCTTACCTGCGAGCATCAAGAGTCCCCAAAGCGCCAGAGAAACCATTTGCCAGATGATTATGTTTACATGGCACCGGCAGGGCTAATAAAACGTCTCATTGCCAGGGTCAGTGGTGTCTTTCAGCAGCCATTCATTACAGGTACCGCAATGATCCCGGTCTTCCTCCCAACCGCTGCGCCAGATCCGCCGCGCCGGACGCGAATAAATCCAGCCGCGCGCGCCTCCGGGACAAACGGGAAACATACAGCGGCGCGCCTCGAAGAAACGCGCGGAGCCGAGGCGAAAGGACTCCTCAAGGCGTTATTCGCAAAGAGCTTCCCATTGAAACGGTCCGAAGATGCTAAGGTCAGCAAAATCTGACGCCCCCCGTGTCCTCACAGTGTTGTCTCGACTCAATATAGAGATCTGCAAAGAAACAGGGGAGCCGTTTGCGTTGGGCGTCGCCTCAAACATGCTCACATTACACAAGATAGTAACATTTAACGCAAGAGACCGAGGAGAACCGCCTGAATACGTGTGGCCGCTCGGGTCTGCTGGCCAAAATGATGCTCTGAGGAGTGGCAACATCTTGTTGTCGAGCAAACGCGCTCATCTTACGGGCAGAAATCCATAGAGCATCACGTTTCAGATGTTCCCAGTCATAATTTCGCCGTTTGTTTGGGGTTGCGCAAAGACGGCGTCCGTTTTTAACGCGCTATCCAATTGCCCGAGAACAACTGCTTTTGATTACAGGACACATATTCAGATCCCATGCATCCCATGCACCCGCGAAAAACACATCACACCGGCTGCGATCGGCGTTTTAACCCCTTCAAGCAAGCGCGGGGTGTCTGCAGTGACATGCTTCGGCAACGGGTTCCTCTCTCTATAGGTGGACGATCAAGGCATGCCCATGCAATACCGTGCTAAAGGCATTCACGCAAGGCGTCGATGCGTCAAAGCATGCATTTTAAAAAAATTAAATTAAAAATTAAATAAAAAGTCAACCTTCCTGAGTTGTTGCTTTCAAGATGCAAAATATCCATCGGCTTATGCACGGGGTTCTCGCGCGCTTACTTGCTCGTTCTCTCCTCGTTCATTTTAGGGAGTGGCGGCGGCGGCGCGAGCGAGCCGTTTCGTGTCAAAGTCCAACTTTTCGCCTTTTACTCATAATTCTCGTGCAGGAGCGAGCGCTACGGGCTGCAGTCGGGCGCTGCTGCGCATACAAAGGGACTGGGGCGATCTGCGCTGCTCTCGCCACCACTCCTTACCGCTCTACAGCGTGGGCAAATTAAAGGGGAAGCGCCTCCTCTGCGCTAATACAGCTGATGCCGCTCGTGAGGAGCCCGCGGAGCCGGTCCCATCCCACCACAAACCCGTCTGCTCGTTTCAAGCGTTATACAGGCAGCCTTTTAAAACACACCTTGAGAGGCGTTTTATATAACGTGGTATAAAATAATTAGAAAATGTAAAGTCGTCGCCTAATTATAAAACATGTAGTGTTTAGATATTATTTGTATGCAACATTTTTTATACTATCTATAAGATAAATAGAATAAAATAAATGAATATTGATTCTAAAATATTCAATTTTTTTTTCTAAAATAATATAAATGTAATAATATCTCCCCATGAGTCACAAATGATCAAAACTTGTATTTGTAAAACATGGTAGTATATTTTAAAATGTATGTGCAATATTCCAAACAAATATAATAATAATTATAATAATAACGATACAAATAATAACAATTATTCTGGTGGTTATTATTATCATCATTATTTAATTATATAAATATTACATAGAATTATTGTTAACATATACGAGTTAGTATTCCAGTACAATTGATCTTTTATTACGTCATTTAACTTTTTTTAATTCCATTAAAAACATTTACATTAGTGCTGTCAGATGATTAATCATGATTAAACATATCCGAAATAAAAGTTTTTGTTTACATGTGTGTATTGTGTATATTCATCATGTGACTGTGTGTGTGTGTGTGTATATATATATATATATATATATATATATATATATATATATATATATATATATATATATATATATATATATACAAAGAAAACATTAAATATATTTTACAAAAATGTTAATGTTAAATATTAAATATATTTATTATAATATAAATTATATGCATATAAAAATAGACAAATATACTGTATGTGTTTATATATACATAAATAATAAACGTACACAGAACACAAATTTCATTACGATTTATTTACATAAGACTTAATATAATTCAGCATTTTACAGTTTAATGAATACGTATATCAAAGATGTTTTATTGTTATGCAGATGTTAAATCGATCTATTTTTGATGATCAAAATATAATTAAAAACAACTTAAAAATCACATAGCAGTACACTGTCGAAGAGCCACACCGAAACAGCAACTTTTAAACAAGCATTTTCTCAAGATACCGTACAAATCTATTATTAGACATATACGTAATAAATAATTACTGAGCATTATTATTTAATTGCATGTGATTGCAAGAAGCACACCTTTGAAAAACAAAGCACGACACAGACCTAACTCCTCTTGAATAAAAGCCAAATTGAACACTAACCTACGCTAAAGTATATATATATATATATATATATATATATATATATATATATATATATATATATATATATATATATATATATCTCTCGTCAGCTCTCAACACATGAATTATCATGTCCTAATCACGATCAACACCACTGCCGCCTCACTAATGAGTCTAGAACAAAGACAGGAAAACTAGCATTCTGAATCTGCCGAATGCATTCACACTCGAATGGTCTCAGCTTATGTTATTTCTCATATATGCATCGTGAAGCTGTGCTAATTTGGTCCACAGGCCCGGCCGCTGCTAGACCTGAATACGTCTGTTTGTTTCTGAAGTGAAATGAAGAATGGGAAGCGTGGAGTTGCAGTGGGTCCGTTAGGGAGGTGCTGCGGGCTCTCGGGGGACTGCTGCTGTGTGTGTGTGTGTGTGTGTGTGTGAACTGTGCGTGTCTGCGAACACATTCATCCAGAGCGCTGCATGTTTACTAAAGCAGCAAAATAAACACCATCTGATCAACTCGGCCAAATATGCAGCCTTACTGACGGAGCTGGACGGATGTGATGATGGTTTGATAAAAGTGCCTATTATGGCTCGGTGTTTGGATAAGGACACGAGGAGACCGGGGACTGACTGATTTGTCATGAGGACAAGGTTGAGGTGAAACCACCTCCGTTTAAACAGACGCGGCGCTTTTAAAGCTTAAAGAATATGTCACATAATTAAAAAAATCTATATAAATAGATTGACATTAACGTGAATTGAATAAAAGGCCGTAGCGCGAGCTGTTTTTATTGTTTGGCCTCTTTTAGACCCTTTTTTAATTTTTTTTAATTTACTAAAATGTAATCACACTGAATGCGTACTTGTAATGCACTTCAAATATTTAGAAAAATACATTTAAAAACACATTTATTTAGAATAAGCAAACACACAGATTATAAATTAATGAATGAATAAACATGAGGCCATACCATAATCGCATATGATATACATTTTTCAAAAGTGTACTAATATTTTTGTGCGTTGACTAACGTACTGAAGCAAATGCAAATTTAATAATGTAATATTATGTAAAATATTTTGTAAAAGTTATTTATTAAATCCATCGACGCTGTGCCTAATGCCCATTTGACTCCCTTTTCCACCTCAAAATCAAAATGCAGAAGAATAATAATGAAAGCAGAGCCCTCTTTGGCCTCGATCTGTCTTCTCATCATGACAAATGGAGTTAGAGTTAATGGGCGCGTTACAAATGGATGTAAGCAGCATCTGGTTGTTCAGGACTCATCAAGTGAACTTGAGATCCTCAGAGTCCTTACCTGCTTTCAGCTCTTGGCCGAACAGTTCATTCTCGGAGGGCTTTCTTTGAGAACTGAACTTGGTCACGACGTGTTTCCATTTAAACCTATATTTGGTTTTTGTTTGTTTTTATAACCGAAACCAGAGAACCGAGGGTTGGATTCGATCCAAAGACGAAATTTTCCCTTCTTCGCTGCCTTCCATCTCCGCACAGATACGGCTATTTTCATCTTACCTCGCTCTGGAGGGCCATCTGCAGTCTTCTTTGTCGGTCTGCTAATTATTTATGAGGAAACATGCCATTATAAGGAGAGCATTTAAAATGCAGCCCCTTCCCCCAAAACAAACAGCCTAACAAAAAGGTTTGCGTTGCACTCTCTTAAGATTCCCCGCAGTGTTTATGACTTAAAGTGATTCCCTCATGGTTACTGCGACTAACTGTAAATTGCAACCAATTTTTATTTTCTACAAGATTGAATATTATATATATATATATATATATATATATATATATATATATATATATATATAATATACTGTAAGTATATATAATATACTGTAAGTATATATAATATACTTGTTATTTTTGCCTTTTATTTTTAAAATATTACACAAGGACATAGGGAGATCAAAAGAAAGTTTCTATCAAAGAATCCTACAAAATGTCTTATATAATTAATTATGATATATGGCATAAGTTACAATGAACAGATTTCATAACAAGCAGTAAATCAGTATATTATAATCATTAGAATGACACTAAATCCTGAACGATATAGGAGTAAAAAATATTTTACTATACATAAAACAGAAGTCAGTCTTTGTAAATGTAATAATATTTTATTATAACTCAATCAGACTTAAGCAAAAGCAAAAACAAAAGTTGCTGATCAAATGATACTCGGATGATTTCTGTTTTCTCACACGGAGCCGCCTGGCCGTGTGGACGTCACACTGCCGGAAGCCCCTCCCACGACTGTTGATTGACAGCTCCGCTTCACACAGACCCGCCCCCGAGTGAGCGTCATCGGTCAGATTGTGTATCTTTTTACGCCATCATTGAGAAATTTGAAACAAACTACATTACAGACTTTTCACTGAGACCTTGAAGAATCATATCGCAATACCCGGATGGGGTCAAATGACAACAGCGCTGACTTTGACAGCGTGTCAAATCTGCTTTAGCACATACTAAATGGACCCTACTCAGTTATGATTTCAGATGGGGTAAAACAAGGCCAGACATCACAAGAAAGTGAGGGACCAAAAGGATGCAAGAAATGTGAGGAGATTTTCCGCAGAAAATGGCTTACGTTTGATGGCACTTTTGGAGTTAACATTTGGAGATAGAAGTGACAAAAGCTATAACTGAGTACTATATCTCTCTGTGTGTGTGTGTGTGTGTGTGAATAAGAAAGACAGAGTGTGAGAACGAGAGATATGTGCGCACACAGCCAGCCCAAGCCTTTTTGGGGCCCTACGCAGAATTTTATTTGGGGTTCCCTCGGTGCCGCTAATATAACTGATTATTGTCAAAGCTTGATTATTCAAACGAATCTAACACACCCATGATCGGTTTTGTTTGTTGCAGTGTTGCTTACGCATTGTTAGCCTTGATTTTTTTTATTGTAACAGTTGCTAACTTAGGGATAGGGACTGGGGTGAGTCTATATCTTTGGACAGGAATGTGTCCTACTCGGCAAAATCACTGCGCCCATACAGTTAACTAACGATGGCCCTGCCACGAAACCCCCGTGTTGAATTAGTGCCCCCTCCATCCTCAAAACGCGATACATTTAACCCTTTGACGCAGGGCGCTTTGGTCAACGCTGAGCTTAGGTTCATGCAAGGTTCAGTATTTGCTACGGACCAACTGTATTGCGTTATTCAATGAAATACCTTAATAACGGTCATGTAATTGAATTAAACACATTAATAACTTGTGCGATGAGACATTCAACAGATTCGTCTGCTAGCAACAGTTAGAAGGCATTGCATGCGCGTGTTTCTGCGATCGTGCCCTTTCGAGCCGGGACCGCTTTGCTCAGGAGACCCTGACGCTTCTCTGTAGCAACCAGCGCAGGAGACTGCGGTACACAATGACTCAGACCAGCCCTAATTCTACAACCACACACACACACACACACACACACACTGCAGATCACAAAATCCTCCCTTTGTGTTTACGCGCAGAAGTCGAGCGGTTTTTACCGTTTATTATTCAGCGACACAATTTCCTAAAATAGCTCCGTTTTAAATAACCCAAAACGGTTCGACTTTTGCTCTTCATTTGCAACATAAACATGGGCGGATACGCTCCGGCTGTTTGTCAGAGCTAGCGATATGCTAGTCTAATTTAAGAAACGCCACGCGGGATGGGGACAGGAAACCTGTTAGCGGAGCGTCTCCTCGTGAGATAATATCTCAGCAACATAATTGGTTTGACATCACTTCCTCCAATACCGCATTACAGTGACTCTCTTGAAGGTGCCCTTCTCCCGATATTTTTAGTGGCTCCACCCCTCCCCCATCATGCATTTCAGCAGGTCTGGGTTCTTGGTGTCATATTTTGCGCGCCCGCCTCTCTGAATGGATAATTCCTATTGATTTCAGACGAGAGTTCACTTCCCTCCTATTCCGGCGAGTGGAAAAATCCATATGAGGTCTCCCTGCTCATTACCTGTAGAGCTTTTGCTGGAACGGACAAATGCATTGACTGGAACAAAGCGGCCCGGGTTGGTCAGATCAATTCGGCTTTCGTGAATAGACAAGCGGGTTCGATACACGCGTATGCCGGCGTTTTGCGTGCGAGTGAACGCGTCGATTCGGTTGGGCTCGATTAGCTTTTCCTGCTGTCCCAGGACACGAAGCCACTTTCTCTAAGATGCCACTGTTTCTAAAGCAGGCCTTTCTCTCTCTCTCTCTCTCTCAGGTTGTACTTACGCCCAGAGGAGTCTGCTGGAAAGAGCACACCTGCCGTAGCGACAGAGAGCACTATCCTCATCACCTCTGGCACGCTATTAAGATGTACCTGCTCCCCTTGCTGTGCTCTAGGTCAAACAAGAATAATTTAGGGATGTGCAGAGCAAGCAAACTACAGCGAACTGGGACAGAAACTTAAAGTCAAACCAGCACTGAAGGTGAACTGAAACTCGAGTTTGATTGCTTTAAATAGATATTCATAACAGGTCTGTGTTTAGCAATTGTTCCATTATGAGAGCTAGTAAGTGTAGTCTGTGGAACTCAATAAAGTCCTAATCGGCTGCTTATTTTGGTAGTTGTTTAGTTTAAGTATGGGGTAGGATTGAGTGATCTAAAATGTGGCCATGCAAAATAAGACATTAATATGCGTTAGTAATAAAAAGCCAATGTGCTAGTAACATGCATGCTAATGAGGAACTAGGTAAAGGGATAGTCAAGCCAAAAATTTTAATTCTGTTGTTACTGACAAACCGTCTTGTCGTTCGTCTTTGGAACACGAATTAAGATCATTTCGATTAAATTCGAGAGCTTTCTGAACCTCCATAGACAGCAGCAGAGCTGACACGTTCAACCCTAATTTTACGGTTAAAGTTACGGGAATACTTTTTTTTATTTTTGGAGATTAATGATACTTTTTGTTTCATTAAAATTATCCATTTTTTTTTTTAAATGCACCTCTTATACTCAACAAGCCTGAATGAGTTTGACAGCAAAGATATCAATACTGTGAAATATTATTACAATTACAAAGACCGACTTCTGTTTTGTGCGTTGTAAAACGTATTTTATTCCTACATCACTCAAAACCTAAATGATATAGAAAATTATCTGTGGCCATTTATTGTTAATTTCCGCTTCATTCTGAAAACAATAAGGATAAGGCACTTACATAAAGACTTTAAATGGGTAACAAACAATAGAGTTGACACGTGTTCAGTTTCATTAGACTGAGCAGAATTGCAAAAAGTGTTATGGAAATACTATATTTTAAAAATATATAATATATGTTATATATGTTGCCAGCAATTAAATATAAATTTAAATAATGTTTATTTTAGCTCATTTTTTTTCAGTTCATCTTTTTATGATAAAATAAAACATTTGAATTTATTTCTATTAAAACTGTATGTTGTGTTTAAATATATTTGTAATTACACATTTATAACGATAAGGCTACAATTAGGCAATTGAATATACATTAAATAATATCATAAATAACACACTAAAACTAAACGCTGCTTGATTGGAGAAAGCATTCACGCAAAATATTGAATTCATTTGTATTCTAATTCATCAGCGCCTAAGAAAACAATAGCGTTCCTTTACCAAACGCTTACGAACAATCTGTTTCATCAAGACCTGTTTGTTTAGTGTATGCGGATGAAGCTTTCACAACGTGGCACATGTCTTCCCAGTGAACTCTGGGATACGAGCCATGAGACTATATCCTGTTGGAAAGGCCCTCCGGGGATTTCTGTGCACTGGACCATGCGATGGAAAAAAAAAAGGTAGAGCCGGGCCTGAGGACGAAGGAAAACCCCTTCAGCTCCAGTATGAGCCGTTCTCTCTCTCTCTCCGGCAGACAGTATCTCAGCACGATCCCTCCAGTGTGGCGTCCTGTGTGGAAGAAGCCGGCAGTGTGGGATGGACACGGAGAACACCATCTGGTTTGAGTCAGCGAGGACTCCATAAGGGGATTCATAGGAGTGTGTATTAGTATGTGTGTGTGAAAAATGACGGATGGAGGGTGCTATGGGAGCAGGTGCGAGCGTTCAGACCCAGTGGAGTGAATAACCGCTCAAGGCACATTCACCGTAGGCCACGGCACAGAAAACGACGATGGCGTTTGGTGGTCGTTATGGTGGGTGCGAGTCGCACACGGATTAGCATTTATGTAACCAGCCCTCAGAGGATGACAAATGTAGGTTCGTGCGGTTATTAGAAGCCAATCGTTAAAAAGTAAACACCTACTACTCGAGCGAGCGATGGAAGGACTCCATCTGGTCACAGCGTGACAGCGTTTCCCTTCAACTCCTTCTCTGAAACGGTGACAATCCAGCCCATCTGTGGCCACAACACGACAGCCGTAGAAACTAACCGCTCGAGCGTCATCTGTGGGCGGGGCTTCCATTCCCTAGACCGTAAGACAACAGATCTGATCTTCAGTATTACCTAGGAGACAATGAACGCTTTAGAGGGTGGAAGTGTTCAGGTCAGGAACGGCTGGGGAGGTAAAAAAAAATGGTTCGGGTCAGCGCTATTAATTTTATTCAGCAGGAATGCGTTTGATTGTGTCAGTAAAGACATGTTAGCAAATAAAAGAAGGAAAAGTAAGAGCGATAGATGATTGATTTAACATGTATCGTAACGAAAAACCGATTAAATAAATGCAGCATTATGGCTTCTTTCAAAAGCAGTTCGATCTTGGAAAGAGTCATGATGAAAGCATAGAGTATGTCTGCACCTTTAGAATAACACCTGATTAAAAAAAAGGAAGCATAAGCACGTTTTCAGCTTTTTTCGGTCATGTGCAAGAGAAAAACACATCATGATCTATACATTTCAGAAAGTCAGCAGATATATTCTGCTATTTCATGAGAAATGCACTTTGGGGACAAAACTCACAGAGGAATACTTCATATATTTTTTATAGTGTATATATATATATATATATATATATATATATATATATATATATATATATATATATATATATTTAGTTCCTTTAAAGTCACTTTCTTTCTTCTTTGGAACAGAAGATTTTGAAGATGTTTTCCACACACTTACAACTGAATGTGGCATTTTATTTACAAAGAACAAATACAATTTACGTCATTAAACACGTTTGCATCTCCTATTGCGTTCCTCCGAAGAAAGAAGGTCGTACAGGTTTGGAACAGCGTGAGGCCAAATAAAACGATGCCAGAATGCTCATTTTTGGTTGGATTATTCCTTTGAGTTTGGCCCTGGCTTCAGAAAAGCACGATCTCCTCAGCACATACAGGGATTTTAGCCTGTTATTTTAAAATAGTGTAATGAGTGAGTTGTCTTGGTCTGTGTTCAGTATGGGTGACTCATATCCTGCAGTGGCATGCGTAGGGTGGTGCCCCTCTTTTCACATTAGCAGTATTAATAGTATAACACTACGGGATGCAGCAACGTATCATTCACAGATCCACAAATATTTTCCCTTCGAGCGCCCCTATTGTGGATTTCTGTAAATGAGCTTTCGAGCAGCGCGTAACGGCTCGAAATGAATGAAAACATCCTGCAAAGATTTCCATCTGAAAGTTACTGTCTCTCAAAAGAAAGAGTCAGCTCTGAATCATTGAAACGAGTCGTTTTTATAAAGAATCCAGACCGCGTTGGTCTGAATGAAAATGCTGATTCATTATTGGCCTCTAGGTGTGCTTTTAGGTAGTCACTTAAAGGATAAGCTTGGAAAAATGTATTACTGAGCAAATGGTTTGGGGTAAAAAACAATAAGTGCATATAAGACAATGAAAGTGTTTTTTTGACCGTGCATGAATGCCAACCTGTTGTTGGGGACTCCCAAACTATGGACCTTTTATTACCCACAATAGGGACACTTTAAACAGAACTGTATGCGCTTATTCAAAGTATCCTTTTCCCACTTGGACTAAAAGATTCTCTGCAGCACTTGAAGGTCATGCAACTGGGCCACTGCAGCACGCATGGCTTTTTCAAAGGCACAATGAGCTATAAAACACTGAAATAGAAATAGTACAAACAGGACCGTACTTTAATAGCGATTTCACTTGCTTTTGTACTACATTAGCTTCAAGGGTGTCTTTGCATCTTACTGTTGCATCACTGCTCTAATGAACATCATAAACAGATATTTCCAGACCTGGAAGCAGGTCGATGAAACACGGGAAAAGTCATGACACGCACACAAAACGTATGCCTGGCAGAAGGATTGCATGTAATGAACTTGCTCAGTGTAAAAGTTTTAATGAAAATGTCTGCGCTTATGCTTTCTCTGAATTTTTACGAAAGCAACGAGGCGGTTGAATCTGTGCTGTATTGTGAATATCGTCATTCTTGTCATTAAAGTCAGCTAGACGGAACATAAAGTACACTTTTATTCAGCGAGGCCACTTTAAACTGATTGAAAGTGACAGTTAAGAGCATAACAATTGTGGGGTTATTTTTTTAAAAGACTTAAAATCTTATCAATACTAAATTTTAAACAGTATTGTGCAGCTTACAATACAGTATAGAGTGTGTATATATTTGTATATAAAACACATGGCTTGAGAGTCAAACCTACGACCTTTGGGTTGCAAATCCATCTCTCTAACAATGGGATTTAAACCCATGTTTTAGTCACAGGCTCATCCTCAGAGAACGTGCGTTTACACTCACCAAGGATTTCAAAACATTTATGAAATATAAAGTCACTATTGAGAAATTGTCACAATATCATTATAAGATGTAAATTCCCAACTGTGAGATGAACTGGGATATTAACCGACAGCTGTAAAATATCTCTACCTGATCTCATGAAAGTGTGTATAAACAGTACGCTAAATAAAAACGAAAACCCATGGTATTGATACGAAAAAATAACCTTAGCCTGCATATACTACGTGACTTGTAGGATTAGATTTGTAGATTTGTGTTTAAGCGATAACTGCGCATTAAAAAAACTAATTTTGTTTCATATGCATGTGAGAGCTGCGTGATCGTATGCACACCAAACAAGTGTGTGTCATATATACGCCAAAATCCATAATAAAGAGGTTGTCAAACATTTAAAGCAGTCAGGATTAACCTTACAGTATTACTTAACACTGTTTGACTTCCAAAAACCTTCATCACTTGAATTAAGATCATAATAATTACATTAAAATTTAATTTTGATTAGTAAAAAAATGTCTAGGTAACACTTTATTTTTAGGTGTCATAATACAGAGTAATTACCTAGTTAGGTACTTAGTAGTAGCCATTGCACTTACATGAAATAAAATGTACTTATCATGTAACTATTGTATGTAACAGGCTGTAATTACAGTTAGTAATTATATAGATGTAACATGAAGCTACTGTTACACATATTACAGAGTCTGTTACACGGCTACTTACACTTGAGTACAATCTTGATACACTTTATTTTAAGTAGCCTATGTCTGTGTACTTGGATTTATAATGACGTTGCATAAAGTTTGCAACACATTTGTGACAGTCTTTTGGTTACATAAGTAGCTGTGTAACAGAGTCGTTCTGTAACAAATACAAACCGTAAGTACAAACTCTTCCATAACTTAGTCCTATGGTAAGTACATTCTCTATCTTCTAAGTAAAGCCACTGCTAAGTACTTTTTAGGTAACTGCTCTGTATTATGGACACCTTAAAATGAAGTGTTACCAATTATTGACATCCGCTTGGGATAAAAAACAATGTGTCTAACGACAGAAGCAAATTTCACAATACAGCACGTCCTCTTGTACCTTATTGCTCTCTTGTTCAGACACCGCATCGACACAACAGCCTTCTTGTGACGATGACAAAGGTTTCCACGTGCAAGTAATGGTCATGTGACGTGACACACAGACAGATGGGACCAGGGAAAGACACACACGATTAACCGACGCCACTCAAAAATGACAAAGAGGCATCATGTTCATGACTATCAGTTTATACAGCAACGTCAAAGACGACATCACAGCCTGATGACACATGACAACCGATGGAGCTAGCGTAACTAGCACAGCCCTCCACACTGCTGGGCTACGGCGGTGGGAGCGTGTAGGAGCACTTATGTGGAGTTTAGAGTCTTACATTTAGCAGCAGAAACAGCACAGCAACACAGGAGTCCATCTTCTTTTGGTAAAGAGACAGAATACTGACACAGAAAAGGCAAGTGGTGCGCTGGGGCCGTCTAGCCCGGAGGGGGAATCAGGGCCCGGAGGCTGGACGAGGGCGATGTGTTTTTGAAGGCACCTCCTCCTGAAGCGTGGAGGAGCAGGGAACAGTCCACGAGCCCCTACGTTTGGCAAGCTGGGGTCCACACAGGCTACCTGGCCTCCGGAGGATAAACCCCTTTAAAGCTTCATCCGCTTCTTGCTGTGGAAAAGAATGGGGCGGTGTTAGATGATAGATAGATAGATAGATAGATAGATAGATAGATAGATAGATAGATAGATAGATAGATAGATAGATAGATAGATAATTGAGTGATAGATAGATAGATAGATAGATAGATAGATAGATAGATAGATAGATAGATAGATAGATAGATAGATAGATAGATAGATAGATAGATAGATAGATAGATAGATAGATAGATAGATAGATAGATAGATAGATAGATAGATAGATAGATAGATAGATAGATAGATAGATAGATAGATAGATAGAGATAGAGATAGATAGATAGATAGATAGATAGATAGATAGATACGGATAGATAGATAGATAGATAGATAGATAGATAGATAGATAGATAGATAGATAGATAGATAGATAGATAGATAGATAGATAATTGAGACGGATAGATAGATAGATAGATAGAATAGATAGATAGACAGATAGATAGATAGATAAGATAGATAGATAGATAGATAATAGAGTGATAGATAGATAGATAGATAGATAGATAGATAGATAGATAGATAGATAGATAGATAGACAGATAGATAGATTTTTAGATAGTAGACAAGTTCCACGTGTAAATACTATAACAAGGTATTAACCTGACATACCCTAAACTGAAACCCACAACTTAAGACATGTATTTACCTTTTTTTTTGTAAAGTTCCCATGACCTTTGAGAGATGGAAATCACAACTGTTCTAACACAAAGTGGCAACCAGTTAACTTCACAAAACTAACCAGCCGAAAACTGACCCAAATGTGAAACTACTTAGAAAATGAATGAATGGATGACCCATTGCTAGGGTGCTGTAGACGGTTGCCAGGGCATCTTTAAATGGTTACTAGGGTGTTTAAGTGAATTACACTGACCCTCTTTTAATCTACGTCTACAGGATTTTACTGTACTCCAGGTGAACCCTGATGGCTAAGAGCTATGACGGCACTTCTTTCCTCAACAGGTCACATGATTCGAGGTGTCGTTGATGTCTGGAGCGCAGAGCTGCCCTAAAACACTGGCCTACTTGTATGAGAGAAACTATATACAAGATTCCGCTTGGCGACATTTGATCAAACTATCAAAACTGTGCCAGTAATGGAGTGTGCATCTAACCCTGCGCATTATTTCTTCACGGTCGTTCGAACTGACCCAGAAACAGGAAGTAGATCTCGCTTGCCCTGAATCTGGTCCAAGAGGAGGACTTTCATTTGGGTCTATTATGCAACGTGCACGGAAGAGACGGAAACAGCAAAGCCTTTTAAAAGCACAGGAATGGCTCTGAGGCTAAACTAGCAAAGAAGAGTCAGACTAATGTCCAGAGAAGCGGGGAAGTGTGTGCAGACAGCATGAGATCGGCTCAAACGACAAGTATCCGCTACAGAAGAAGCCAGACAGGAGCTGCTTGTGGATGCAGCCGTGCAGAAGAGCTCTCTAATGCTCCCCAAGAAACACAGCTTGTCCTAGATTCCTTGCAATGACATGCGCAATGTTGCAGAAGATCAGATGGATGCTTGTTTGCGTCTCTCTCTCTCTACATCGAAACTCAACGCTTTGGGTCATTAATGAAATCTAGAGGCCGGGCCTCGCAAGCTTTCGGTGCATTCTCGGGTCTCTTTTTATTTTAGCACAGAACGTGCCTGATATTTTCATCTGATGACGTTGCGCTTTAGAGATTCACACATCACGCTGCGATTACTTCATCTGCCGTATCAGGCTACTCGGCTGAAAAAGACCATCACAAGTGAACCCGGCCTGTAGGAACATCTTTTCACACGATACTACATGATATCAGGAGTTAAGAGCAACAGTTTGCTGTGCTGTTGTCAGTTTTCAGGATCTTCTTTCTCTTCACGTGAACTTCCTGAGCTTTTCACACATGCCAAGTGTAGCACTGAAGAAGTCAACGTTAATGAAAATGGCACTGATGATACAAACGGTTCAATATAATGTGTTAATATATTATAGCTATACATGTTTTATACCTTTGCATACCTAGAAGCAGGGTTATTATCATATGAGTTCATTCATTTATATTAAAGTATAAAAAGTTTACTTGTATTGTATTGTGTTGTAGTGTAAACCTAGGTAATGTTTCTCAGTGTTTTACTGGATATATTAAAATACATAAAAATAAAATAAAATGTATACGACTGCATTGTTAATATAAATGTGAATATACACTATTTAAATATAGATGTTAATATTAATTCATATAAAACTTTTACTTTTGTTATTGCATTAGTATATGACATATCTATCTATCTGTCTGTCTATCTATCTCTCTCTCTCTATATATATATATTGAAATAAAGTAAAAAAATAAGGATTAACTGAATTAAAAAGTATATATAATTAAAAGAATGCTAGCTGCATGCAATATTTCCTTTCTTGTTTAGTTTAACTTTACATACTAAACTAAAACTGATATAACAATTATATTAAAACATTTAATAAAATGCACTAACAAAAAAACTAACAAAAACACACACTTTACCTCTACCACTTTAACTAAAATTAAAAACTAATAACAATTACTAATATTACTAAATAATAAAATTAAAGTGAAGACAGAAAATCTCTATGTCTCTCTCTATGTCTATGTCTCTCTCTCTCTCTCTCTCTCTCTCTCTCTCTCTCTCTCTCTCTCTCTCTCTCTCTCTCTCTCTCTCTCTCTCTCTCTCTCTCTCTCTCTCTCTCTCTCTCTCTCTCTCTCTCTCTCTCTCTCTCTCTCTCTCTCTCTCTCTCTCTCTCTCTCTCTCTGTCTCTCTCTCTCTCTCTCTCTCTCTCTCTCTCTCTCTCTCTCTCTCTCTCTCTCTCTCTCTCTCTCTCTCTCTCTCTCTCTCTCTCTCTCTCTCTCTCTCTCTCTCTCTCTCTCTCTCTCTCTCTCTCTCTCTCTCTCTCTCTCTCTCTCTCTCTCTCTCTCTCTCTCTCTCTCTGTCTCTCTCTCTCTCTCTCTCTCTCTCTCTCTCTCTCTCTCTCTCTCTCTCTCTCTCTCTCTCTCTCTCTCTCTCTCTCTCTCTCTCTCTCTCTCTCTCTCTCTCTCTCTCTCTCTCTCTCTCTCTCTCTCTCTCTCTCTCTCTCTCTCTCTCTCTCTCTCTCTCTCTCTCTCTCTCTCTCTCTCTCTCTCTCTCTCTCTCTCTCTCTCTCTCTCTCTCTCTCTCTCTCTCTCTCTCTCTCTCTCTCTCTCTCTCTCTCTCTCTCTGTCTCTCTCTCTCTCTCTCTCTCTCTCTCTCTCTCTCTCTCTCTCTCTCTCTCTCTCTCTCTCTCTGTCTCTCTCTGTCTCTCTCTCTCTCTCTCTCTGTCTCTCTCTCTCTCTCTCTCTCTCTCTCTCTCTCTCTCTCTCTCTCTCTCTCTCTCTCTCTCTGTCTCTCTCTCTCTCTCTCTCTCTCTCTCTCTCTCTCTCTCTCTCTCTGTCTCTCTCTCTCTCTCTCTCTCTCTCTCTCTCTCTCTCTCTCTCTCTCTCTCTCTCTCTCTCTCTCTCTCTCTCTCTCTCTCTCTCTCTCTCTCTCTCTCTCTCTCTCTCTCTCTCTCTCTCTCTCTCTCTCTCTCTCTCTCTCTCTCTCTCTGTCTCTCTCTCTCTCTCTCTCTCTCTCTCTCTCTCTCTCTCTATATATATATATATATATATATATATATACATATATATAAATGGGAGATTATATGAATTTCAGTTATTTAAATATTGGACAGTGGCTCAAAACGGACATAATCATAATGCATCATAATGCAATCAAGGCCACTGTACTGTTGAGAGCCACGAGGTGGCAGCACCAGGATGGTCGTGACATCACTGACACTTCTCAGCTCAAGGTCAAGTCAAGGTGAGCTTAGGTGGGGCCCTTTTCTCTCTTACAACACCATTAGACAAAACAGCATTATTAAGTCTCTTATGCCATATTACCTAACAAACAACCTCACCAGATTGCATTTCACATCTTACACGTCTTTAGAACCGGAAACCACCACCGTTCGTGAAAAAACACAAAACAATAAGAAGCCAAAAGACAAAACCAACACAAAGTACTATTTTGATTTGATTCATTTGGCAAGTTATGACTTAAAATCGAATTGTTATTATAATAACTGTTAATATTAATGTGGTGTAGGATTCACCTGTTTGTTAAGACAAGGCGGGACGTCCATCCTGTGGGAGAATAGAGATGGCGGGCTGCTTCGAGCGTTTGGCGAAGATACAGCAGCCTCTTGTGAACGATCAGTGTATCACACCCATTCGGGGTGGTTTTTTTTCACTTCAGTCTGTGCCTGTTGGACAGTGTTTTGTTCAGTGACGAAACTTTTCACATGTATTGCACTTTATCCCAGAGTGTGGCTTAATAGTCGGGTTCTCCCGAAGACAGGCTACTCCAGAACAACTCTTCTGCTGTCTCGTCGTTGTTATGGCCCTCTGGTTAGATGAGAAAACCCATTTTCACCAGTTTTTTAAAAAATAAATAAAAATCCAGCAATGCCGCTTATCTTCAGCCAGACTTCAAAACATTCTGGCGGATTTAAAAAAAAAAATGATGCCATGGCAACAATAGCGGGTTACCGAGGAACCTATCGTCGCTATGGAGACTGCATCACTCCGACGTGATTAGAAGTATCCAGTCGAAAGCGCTTTCGGTCTCTGATCTTTCCCCTCCCTTTTGTCTTCAGTGATCGCTGCACGTTAGCGAGTCTCTGAATTTGTGCTTGAATCGGAACTATTTTTTCACATCTTTGAACCCTGCACGAATACAGCAGCACAAACGGCGGGGGGGGAAAAAAAGTTGACATGTAGCATCTTATGCATCTTTCACTGGTTGATACGGGCTCTTGACGAGACGACGATACACGATAGAAGCACACAAAATTAGTCGTTTAAGACACTTATTCCAACAAGTGATATGTTATCTGAGAGACGCTTGTCCATAATGTGAGAAAATACTACCTCGTTCTTCATTATCATAAGCTTCCCTCCCCGTTCCTGTAAAGACTCCCTAGACTGGACTAAGTTTCCAAAGTAGACTATGCAATGCAATGAGTGCATTCGAATAGAATAACTATTAACTTGTCATTGACGAAATACTGACTTCGTGGCAAGCCGTTTTAACATTTTTGCACGCTGTTCGTTTATTCGGAGCAAGTCATTCAGTAGTGAACCGTTGATCGGATGCTAGTGCTTACTTCTGCTACAAGTTGCATGACTATTTCTGGAAGATCGCTTCTGTCGTTGAATTGTATGCGCATTTGTGGTCACAATATTAATATCTCTAATCACGGCTGGCGTTTATTCCAGTTTAGTACGTCTTTGTTAGACACTAGTACTTCTTCATGAGGCACAGATATATATTTCTGACAGTATGTAGATATATTAGATCATTAGACGCAATGTCTAGTCAGAATGGCTACCGTATAGATAAAGCACAATAAAGACATGAAACGATAAAATGAAATGTTACTAATCAGAAATGAGTAGCTGATATATTAACCCGGTAGAATTCGATGGAAACATATGTGCTACCGGTGACAACTAAATCATCGCCATTGCCTCGTAGAAAATAATAATAATAATTAATGATAATATTAATAATAAAACGAAGCACTGATTTTTGGGGGGAGTTATGAGTTTTTAAGAAAATATTATTTCAGTCTTTCTAGCTGAAAAATATCACGTTCAATTAAATGTTTCTTCGCAAATATCTCTGTTTGTGAAAATGATTTGCAATTCATAAGTGACAATTTATTTACTCCTGTAAAAGTGGGGCATGTGCTGTTTTTATAAATTAAGCAATTTTTTGTATTCATTTCGCACTTTAAGTATTAAAGTATTGAGTTAAGTGTTAAATTAAATATTTTGTTTAATTAAGCATTAAAATTGTACTTTATTGCACTTTGTTTGTCGGAAATAGACGTAAAAATTATTTTTTTTATCCTGGCAAATTAAACAATTAATAAAAAAAATATATATATATATATATATATATATATATATATATATATATATATATATATATATATATATATATATATATATATATATATATATATTTGTATACGTATATATGGTATCTGCAAATTGTTACAATAGCAATTGAACCCGCACAGATGAATTAATTGATATCAAAATTTCTAGTAAGATGAAAACAGACTCTACTTCATTTTACGCAACAGCTGTTAAAGCGGCTTGCCACACTGATGTCACGTATCGCCTGCACGAATGAGCGGACCCTAAAGACAGCAAACGGACTGAAAGCCGGCAGCGGCTTCCACCTCACAGTAAAATGGTTCAATCAAACAAGTGATAAAACACTGCACGGGACTGGCGCGTTAAACATGTAACCATTTCCTCCGCGTCGTGGAGATGGAGGGCGACACACTCAGCAGCCCTCGACTCGGGCTGACCGGAAGAGCCTACACGTCCGTGAACATCTTTTTAATGTTCACGCAGTTCTGGTTGTTCTGGGCGGGAAAGTTGGGCTGCTTGAAGGCGCCCTCCTCGATGACCATGTACTCCGACTTGCTGAGCGAAGACGTGCTCCTCGTCTTCTTCAGCTCCTCGGAGGAGGACAGGGGCTGGCAGCTGCCGATGTGGAGGTACTGCGCCTGCTCCTCTCCCTCAGTCTCTCGGTGGTAAAAGTAGTTGAAGTTGGACACGATGACGGGCACCGGCAGAGCGATAGTTAACACGCCCGCGATCGCGCACAGGGAGCCGACGATTTTGCCCCCTATGGTGACTGGATGCATGTCGCCGTATCCCACGGTCGTCATGGTAACCACCGCCCACCAGAACGCGTCGGGGATGCTGTTGAAGCCCGAGTCGGGATCGTCAGCCTCGGCGAAGTAGACGGCGCTCGAGAATAAGATGACCCCGATGAAGAGGAAGAAGATCAGCAAGCCCAGCTCGCGCATGCTGGCTTTGAGCGTCTGCCCCAGAATCTGGAGGCCTTTGGAGTGCCGCGAGAGTTTGAAAATCCGAAACACGCGCACCAGTCTGATGACCCTAAGAATGGCCAAGGACATCGCCTGCTGGCCGTTGCCCTGCCTCTCCGCGAGCTCGGTCCCCAAAGTGATGAAGTAGGGTATGATGGCCACGATGTCGATGATGTTCATGATGTTCTTGGAGAACGTGGCTTTGCTGGGGCACGCGAAGAAGCGCACGAGCAGCTCGAAGGAGAACCAGATGATGCACAGGGTCTCCACCACGAAGAACGGGTCGGAGAAAGGGCTGCTGAAGAACGGGAGGGTCGCGTTCGCCAGCGGCGCGACCGTCGTCGGGTCCCTGTCGTCCCTGAACTCGGGCAGCGTTTCCAGGCAGAAGATGACGATGGATATCAAAATGACCAGCACCGAGACGATGGCGATGCCCCTGGCCGGACCCGAGCTCTCCGGGTACTCGAAGAGCAGCCACACCTGTCGCTGAAACTCGTTGGCGGGCAAGGGACGCACCTCGTCCTTTATGAAACCCTCGTCCTCTCGAAATTTCTCCATGGCCTCCTCCCCGAGCTCGTAAAAGCGTATCTCCTCGGAGAAAATGTCTATGGGAACGTTGACGGGTCTCCGTATGCGCCCTCCGGATTGGTAATAATACAAGATGGCATCGAAGCTCGGCCGATTCCGGTCGAAGAAATACTCGTTTCTCAAGGGGTCGAAGTAGCGCATTCTCTTCTTGGGGTCGCCAAGCAAAGTCTCGGGGAACTGGGACAGGGTTTTGAGCTGCGTCTCGAAGCGCAAGCCCGAGATGTTGATGACAACTCTCTCGCAGCACTCGTGGTCCGGCTCGTAGCGCTCCAGAGAGTGGTGCCCGGGCAGCGCCGCCGACTCCTCCAGCATGTTGTCGCACGCAACAATTGTCATGATGTCTTCCGTGTAGCCGTGGTTCACGAGGTTGTTGCCCCGGCGCTTGCTCGAGGAAGGCGGAGGCGAGTGGAGGAGGCTGAGGTGGTCGTCCATACAGCTGCTTCGGCGGAGGGGCAGTGGAAGCCGCGCCTCCTCCACGAGCTCCGCGCCGCGCGTCCTCTCGCTCCCGATCCGGTCCTCCCGCCCACGGCAAGCGTACTGTGGTTTATAAACATGACTGTTCCCGCCCACGGCGCGCGGATGCTCATCGCACATCCACACGGCGCCCAATCGGAAACCTGACAGACATAAACATGAACCCCAGACGCGCGTCACCGATGCCCACCGATTAGGGGAGGGCTGTGGGATAACGCGCATCGGCGGCAAAACCCTCGCTGACATTTGTTGCGTTCATTTCATTACGCGCACGAGGGAGCGTATGAATTAATATTTCATCACTCAGAGAGATTCGTGTCTGAGAAATAAACCGCGCAACCTGTAGGAATTAGCTTTTTGGTGACTTTTAACGAGGTCAGCTTTTTAAAGCAGAACTTCGTCTTGCGCAACAGTTGTCTTTTGGCGTCCTCTTACCATTCTGAAAGAAACAAACACGTTTTTGTTATGATTTGGTGTCTAAAAATGAAATAAAGCCAGTGGTTCGCGTTTAAATATCACCGTTAAACGATGATGTTCCCTCAGTGGTTTGTTTTGACCCCCTTATTATTATTATTTTTACAGTTTTTAGATAATTCGCGCCTCTTGTAGAAATGTTATCAGTAAACGGCTGCACGCGCCGCGCGGGTTGTCTCTGACGCGCGTGGAATGCACGCGCATGCGGCGAAGGCGCGGGCTTCCATTCAGAATGTTAATGAGAGCGCGAGCCCCCCCTTCTCAAAGATGAAAGGACGCGCACCGACGTCATTTTGATTGACATTTGGAGCGCGGCAGGGACTTCATCTTTATTCAGACCCTCTCGATGCTGCAGACCCGCGCCGCTGCGTTAGTTCATTTGGGGAGCGGTGGAGTTCGTGTTTGTTCGGAGTTGTGACGGGTGTTAGCAACAGATGTAGAGATAGATTGTGTTTTCTGCTGCTGTGACGTTATCGGTTGTGAGGCTGCAAGGCTAGAGGTTGTGATGCTGGTTTTTCTCCTTTTAAATGTGACCTGGGTCAAAAACACAGGAAAACACATCGGCGCTGTCCATAGTTCTGAAACCAGGAGAATCATCCTATAATCTTTACATTTATGCCCAGTGTATCTCGTCTAGCTCAGAGACCCCCATTTGAGACTGCATGATGTCTTAAAAAAAAAAAGACATATGCACACACACACACGCACACACACAAACACACACACACACACAAACACACACACAAACACACACACACACACACACACACACACACGCACACACACACAGACACACACACACACAAACACACACTCACAAACACACACATATATGATTTTTTCAAGCAATTGTGAAAGTTTTTAATGAGTTTTTAATAGTGCTGTCAAATGATTAATCACAACCAAAATAAAAGTTTTTATTTACATAATATGTACTGTTCATTTATTATGTATATATAAACACACACAAACAGCACATATTTTCAAAATACCTACATATATATACCTACATATATATATACACACACACACACACACACATATATATATATATATATATATATATATATATATATATATATATATATATATATATATATATATATATATATATATATATATATATATATATATATATATATATATATATATATATATATATATATATATATATATATATATATATATATATACATATATATATATATATACATATATATATATATATATATATATATACATATATATATATATACATACATATATATATATATATATATATATATATATATATATATATATATATATATATATATATATATATATATATGCATATATATTATATTACATATATATATAAACATAGCATGTGTTTCATATACACACATGTGTATTTATATTTATACTTAATAACTATATTGTAATAAGTACACATATGTGAACAAAAACATCACTAGTTTTCACATATTTATATTTAGTGTGACTCTAAATCCTCAAGCATTGTGGCCGTCAAGTATTTTGTAACATCTAGAGGCTGCACAGCTCAAAGGGACACTCCGCCTAAATAATAACAATTAAAACAATTCTGTCATGATGAACTCATCCTCATGCTGGTCCAAAACCATACATCTCTTTCTTATACAGAACACAAAAGACAATCATAAAACATCTGTTCCATAACTGAAGGAAAATATAATTTGAGGATGTGAGAATGAGTAACCAACTCATCGTTCTTGGGTGGAATATCTATCTATCCATCCATCCATCTATCAATCATCCATCCATCCATCCATCTCTAATCAGTTGTGAGTGAGTCTCCCATGGGTGCCAGTATGAGGGAGGCAGAGAAAGTCTTTGTTTGTTTGATTCTGCGTCTTACTCTCGTTCGCTGGACTGCTTCCCAGAATCCTCACACTTCTCCGAGCTCCCAGGGATTGCTCCTTTTAACACACAAAATGATTCAGCAGTACATCCCGTTGCCCTGGACGTTCAGAAGAAAAGCAGCTCTTCTGAAGTCTGGCCGCTTGGCAGGAGTTTTCTTTTCTCCAACAAAACTATATTGATATTTACATTTAAAGACCAAAGACCTCTACGAAACCTCACGGTTTCTCGTCTGCTTTGCTAAAAGTAAGAAGTAATGACGTGAAGCTCGGCGGAAAGCTTTGTATAACAGATTGTTTGATCCCTTCAATTCCTTCAAGTCATAATTTTTGTTTTCTGTGTGTACAAAAAGTGTTCTCGTAGCTTCATAATATTACGGTTGAAGCACTGAAGACAGATGGACTATTTTGAAGACGTCTGTCATACTTTCCTGGACCTGGACAGTGTTTATTACCTGACGGTCAATGGGACAGTCACAAACCTCCCGGTTTTCATCCTAAATATCTTCAGTTGTGAACTGAAGACAAAAGAAGCGTTTAGGGGTTTGCAACCTGTTCCTCCACCCTCGTTGGGGGTGAGACGGTGGAGATGCTGTCCATGTCTAGTGAGTGGCTGCAGGTCTGGGGAGACTTCATTAGTGCTCTTGTAATTGAGTTCTTCAAACTGTTACGCTGCTCTTTCCTCCTACTCCTTCAGAGAGTCTTTTGTGTAAGCGCAGCTTGTCCTTGGGCTTGTTTTCCGACTCTGCGTTCACGCGTCATTCTTGACGCATTTGCCAGGCAGATGTGACACGCGCTCGCGGATGCTCTCGTATACTTAAAACACAAGCGCATGCGTTGATTTACGGTTGCTAAGGCGTTCCAAGAAGTCACAGCCGTTTGGTGAAAAACTAAATACGAACATGGGTGAAATTCATTTTTAAGGGGGCCTTTCTTAAAGTGTGACTGCAAAAGTCAAAAGAGCTCAGCCTCGAGTCTCTAGGTGCGTTTCAGCTCGCTTCATAAATGTAAGTCTAATGTATTTTATTATGCATTTTAGCATTTCATGGTCCCGATGACTTAGACAAGTATCATCACGCATTTCTGTAATATGTCACACAAAATATGTCCTTTCTTTCTTTCACAAGCTGCACAGCATAGGATACTTATATTTAGGGTTAGGGCCTTACAATAAGCCTGTGTAATAATAACAGCGATGGCTTTCGTGCAAGTACTCCTGCCCACAACCAGCTCTAATGAAGATATAAAACTCCAGCACGTAACCCCCGGGTCAGCTTAGAGATGCTTAATTGCGCAGGAAGGACTTTGATGCCGTTTACGTGCAGCTGTTTCCTTATTGATTCGATTTGCATGATTGAAGACCACGTTATCCAGCGCACCTGCACGCTTTGTTTAAGCGGGAGAGATCCAGCGCGACAACACCGATAAAGGGCATTATTAACACATTAAAGCAAAAAACAAACTTTGTCTAGTTGCGCTTGTCGGCTACAAAACACGAGCATGTGCAGAACGTGTAACATCCACCCTGCAGCCTTCGTTTTCTAAATTCATCTCGTTATTCAGGCCATGGTGCTATAAAAAAGTGCCAATCGCGTTGTGCTGAGAGAAGAGCGATGGGACAGCCACGGGGGGTTTTTAGCATGGTTTCCACTGGCTCAACTAAATATAGACGAATCCGAGGTCTTATTAACCCGCTAAATGAAGAAGCTACCTCGTGCACTGCGCTACACACCGTGCGTTTCTGTGGCGCGGGATTGGTGGGGATAAAAATGTTTGCATTGCGAAAGCGTGAGAACTTTGGCAACGCTTCAGATGCGATGAATAGCTGCACGTTAGCTATTATGCAGAGGTCACAAAATGTACGCACAACGAACCTCATTGTTAAAGCGGAGAAGGGTTCGCATGAGCATTTGGTGAGATGATATAAGCATGTGTTTTGCCTAAGGTCTGTTATCTTTAGTGCTTTTGAATTATCTGAGTGAACCGTTAACGCAACCCCCGTAAAATACGGCCGAACTGCAGAACGTTTTGGTTTTTTTTTTTTTTTAAACGGTGCTCTCTTTTTAAATCGCAAGAAATCTGACCCAGATATGTTTCAAGTGACACGTTCAATAGCAATATCCTCAGGAAAGCAGATGAAGTTAACGGTGGACTTCTGCTCCGTCTGATGCATTTTGCACAGATCTGGGTCGCTGAAAACCAGCATCGCCGAGGCCTGCTCTTTGCGTTTTTAGGAGATATGTGAGATATTAATATGTAAACAGATTGAATTCATACGTGCGTTTGCTTTTATACTTAATAAATATACACCACACACGCAATGTAAACCAAAACTTATTTCGGATGCATGCTGTGACGCCACTAAATATGTATACATAACAGTAAATTACTCATTTAGTTATGTATACGTATTCTACGATTTTTTCCCTGTTAGTTGAAAAGTCAGCTGGTATTATAATCGGATTGAAAGACCTCAGATCTGGAGAGCGTCTGCTCTTCGTCACAGCCCTCGAGACATATTTTGTTGGGAATTTTACTGTACCGACGCGGGACCGCTTCAGCGCAGCTGTAGCCGTGCTGGTTGTTTTCATAATATTGTAGCATTAACAAGCTGCTTTTTTCCGAGTCGTAGCGTAGTGCCAGAACCGAACGCCGTAAACAGTTTTTAATGTCACATTGTTTGGACATGCGGTTTTCTTGCCAAGAGAGTCAATAATCAAACGCTTTCTCCTAATATGTCCTCTCTCTCATGTGCGTGGGACGGCCGATTCGCCGCAGCGAATAGATTCATTTCAAATGAACTGATTCAAAATGACCGAATTAGGGGCCATTTCGCGATATTTAGCTTTATGAATAATATCACTCATCTGTAGACACAGTCATAGCACGTTCTTGGTTGCGTGATGCTGATTACAATAGATAAACGAGCACATAAATAAAAACAAAAAGTAAAGACTAACTTCCGCGCGAGTCCTTCATTCATCAACTTCTATAACGAGTGCATTCTTCTGCTTACAAACAATACGTTTTCAGGTATATTTTCTGGAAACGTTCAGGAAATGTACAAAATGATTCAAAGATTCTGGGAGGTTTCTGGAAATGTTAGCAGACGTTTGTGAAGCAGGCGCTGTGAACGAATGTTTAGAGGTTTGGGAAGAGTTTAAACAGTTTAACTGAGAATCAGATTAAAAAAAAACAACAACTGTTATTTGATTTGAGCTAAAGCAGTTGAGAGAAACTGTAATTAAAACTAAAATATACGTTAATGGCATTTCTATTGAAACTTGGATGCCATTTATTGAAATGTATTTGTAACATTCGTAATGATAAAGTAGCAATTTAGTACATTAATACGCAACATTATTATGCTTATAAATGATTATTATGATTTAATGGTTTCAAATGTATTTCAATGAAATTAAATTTGATGCAACATAGTGCTATACATTTATTTATTTACTTCTTATTCTTATTAGTAATAGTAGTAGTAGTATACCTTGAGATATCAGTTTCAGGTTATCAGTTCCTGTGATTAAAATGACAATTTGAATCATTATATTGACTGACTTTCTATTAAAGCAATACATGTAATGATAACGGCGGGGTCTCTCTGTGGTTTACAACAGACCAGTTTAGTAATAGGATTTATATTTAGAGTTTAGATTCATTTATAACAAAACAAAGCGTATCACCTTCATCTTCTAAACGATTTTGGTCTGTCACTTCCTTCCACAACCTCAGAGCCATTCATTTCCAGCCAATGCTTTTTCGTGCAATACGTGTTTAGCAAATTTTTACGTGACCCATTTTTGTTCGTTAACGATGCCGTTCAAGAAACAGAATAGCGTTTTTATAGAAATGTTGAGAGTTTTTGTCATTTCCGTTCAATCAGGCGAAGTTTCTTGCAACGCATCCTGTGCATTTCCAAGAACTGATTTGCTTTGTAAATGAAAACTTTCTTATCTCCCTTCTCGCTAACATAATCTGCTGTTTTCTGCCTCGCAGCCTTGGCAACAGATGATTTTAATCCATCTTTTTACAGATTTCCTTTTGCTGGCTGAATAGGATGCCGGCAGTGATTTCTGTTTTGAAAGGCTCAGCTGTTAGTTTCTCAAAGCGCTCCCTTGAAGAGAACACACACGCGCTCTTGCTAATTAACATAGCAGACAATCAGCCTCAACGGCAGCTGCTGACAACAGTCATCTGTGGCCAACTAAGAGCCGTTAAAGAGCTCTGTTTCTGAGCGGAGCAAAATGTGTCCGAAAAAAAACAAAGCCAGACATCAAGACAGACTGACCTATTCTTACTATAATCAGTGTTCTCGACAAGGCAAGGCACTCAATTTAGCATCAACTGAAGTTTAGCATAGTTCAAATTTTGTGTTGTCGTGTGCTATTTTGTAATCTGATTTACAATATTAATCGAAAAGACTTTAAAAGTATCAAAAAAACCCATAGACTTTAATCGAAGAACCTCACAGAAGCAGAACTGGATCAAATTGTTACCAACATAGTTCAGGGAATCAATGTTTAAACGCAATAAATGAATATATGAATAAAAATAGATGCAATTGCTGCAATATTAACAAACAGCGGTCACTGTAAAAACAAGTTTACTACTTCAACTATTAAAATGCATTAGCATGCATTATGGTAAAAATGTTTTGAGATCATATCATAGTGAACAATCTGCACCTGTAATCATGAAATGTATGAATATGAATAATAGCTGTTGGTTTCATTTCAGCTCGAAACTGCAGTCAGTGTTTAGTATGTACAAGCATTGTTGGGGGAAAGTGATGCATTGCAATATTGCGTTTCTCCCTAAAAAGTAACTGGTTACGTTACTTTTACCCTACGTTTATTTTTGCGGAAAGTAATGAGTTGGAGTTACTTTTGCATGACTTTTTAAATACGAGCAGGGCTTCGATTGTTGTATTTAAAGTGTAATGAATAAACCTTAGGCTGTAAAAGTAAAGTTAGGATGGTCATCTGAACTGTTTTGTCGAACCGTAGTTACACAGGATTCGATCTCTGTACTACCGAACAAACCTACCGTCTATGAAAACACACAGATATGAAGGATATGTGCAAAAGAATCACTTTTCAAATCTGCACCAAGGTACATTTATGCCGTGAGACCAGGTAGCAAAATATAATGTGAGGGATCGCAGTTCTGAAGCTGCTGTATGAAAAAGTTAAAAACTTAAAAGTTATGCATGCTGAATTTGTACGGTTCTGTGACATTGACTCTGAAAATATGCAAATAAGGACAATAACCCAGGGTTAGGGATGTACAGTATAAAACGTTGATTTAAATGATGAGTTTTTGTGAGGTTCGCCGACCCAGGGTTAACTATTTCATGTGTGAAAAGCCCTGATGTTTCCTCTGGGAGCTGGAAAGTACACAAAGTCTTTAAGTTTAGGAGCCAAACAGAAGCTTTAACGTGTCCTTCTACGAGCTCCGGTTGGCCCCCTGTTGGCATAAGGCACATCCTCCGGAGAGGATGAGGATTTATAATAATAACAGAAGGTGCACGCAGAGTCCTTCACAAACGTCGAGGGAGTCTCTGAAGGGAGATCAAGGCAAAGTGGGTCTGTTCAGAAGGTCGCTCCTGGCAAAGACAGAGTGACCCAGTTACTAAACATGGCCGGTCCAAGACAGGCAAATGAAGGACGGGCAGGCCACCCAAAGAAGAGGTGCGTGCTGGCCCATATAAATGACTTATGACCACCGCACCGTCCGGAGAGAGGAAGGCGCATCTCAGCGCTCTTTTGAGACCAGGGAATCGCACCTCGAGCTTTACCTCGCATCTCGTCTTTGTCACTTTGTCCAAGCGAGAACAAACGAGTCGAGTTGAGTGGAAATGGCGCAAGGGCGTTCATAAACTGTTTGCTCTTCGGGAAACGAGGGCTTCGGCTGTCGCTGCGTTCGCGATGCACGCTGGGAGACAAAGCCGTAGCAAAATATCTGTCGAGCAGAGATGCGCCGGAGAGCTCAACAGACTGCAGAGTCTCGGGCTGTCACGTAAAAGGCATCAGCCGGAGGGGAAAGTGTGTTTGCCAAAGAGACGAGAAGATCGCTGTGGCACGACTGACTCACTCGCTATCGGATCACGGGGTGCGTCTGCTTTGAGGACGGTGTGATGAGCACATCTGGCTTTAGGCTCATTGGATCGATCTTGGCAGGATGTGGCTATTTCCATACCTCATTGGATGGTATTTAAAGTAGAGTGACGGTCACCAATAATGTGATCATTATGAAAACGTCACGCTCTCATTTCTGACCTCAGTGCTGGAACGAACTCCCTCCTGTGTCTTTTGTTGAACAGACAAATGTTATTACCTTATTGATATTAGGTGGTTATGGTTTTGGTTTCAAGTGTTTCAAGTGAACCAAATAAACAAATGTAAAACAGCATAGCATATTCTTGACTGTATGAAAAACTAATTCATTAAAGAGAAGTGAGTGATTTTCTCTCATTCGATTTCGTTTCGATCATAGGTTTTCAAAATCACCTCAGTTCATAGCAAGATCCTTGCATGTCACTTTAAATGCTAATGAGCTCTGCTGACCCCGCCCTCTCCTCCTTGGGGTTATGAGCAGACTCTGTACTTTAGCCGCAAAATGATCTAACTATGAAATTTGTAGCCTAATAATGAAAAGACTAAACACATAGACACTACAAAAACTAAAAGTAAATATTTAGTCCGATATTTATTATAACTAATAGCAATAGCATCTATAAATGAATACATTTATGCCAAAACACCATTACTTAGCTATTTGTAATTCAGACGCAGCTGAGGAAAACTAAAGGTGTTCGCTCTGAAGCTAGTTATGTAATACGTAAACATACTGGAATGGAAGATTCAGCACTGGAGAGCTATTTTCTTAAATGTTGTCGTGCTACTAACATCCTGCCAACATCATTACAAATCATTTTACCCCAGAGAAGTCATTAGAAAAGCATTAACTTCATAAAGTCTGCTCTGTGTGTCACAGGGATGAGGCCGATCCACCTAGACTCACTCTACCTTTCCTGCTAAAATGACCATCTTGTTTATTAAGAGAGCACTTTGAGATGGCTCATCGTTTTTCTTGGCCAGCGTTCAGCTAAACCAGCCAATCCACTGTTTAGCCACAATCACAAGACCACGACAACAAACCAGACACAGGAACTAAATAAAAGGTTTCCACATTATTCACCTTCCCACATGCAGCTTGCGTGCCAAGATCCATTCACCAGCTGGTTTTCAGCTCTCCTGGAGTGGAAAAAACCCAACGTATGGGCGATAGTAAAAGTGACGCTTAGATTAGCAAACACCACCAATAGCTACATTTGAACATTTTCGGAGTGGTTCAGTCCATGAAAATAGAGCTATTAATATCAAATAATTTTCTATATGTATTATTTTTAACTGTGTTTTGCACTTGATTATGTTTTAGGGAGAACAGAAATGTCCAAGTTTCTGGATAATGTTCTGGTAGAAAACGACCAGTCAGTTTTTTTCTCATTCTTTGACCTCTTTTTATGTTGTTTTATCTCATTTTATTTTGGCCTGTTTTTCAATTTATCTACATGCTTTTTAAACTGGTGGGTTAGGATCAACTTGAAGGTCTTGAAATCAGCTTTTGAAACAACACTGATATGTAAGTGTTCTTAAACTGTAAAATGACCAGACCATTTAAACAGCTTTACAGTTCAAATAATACTATAAAAACTTCTCAGATCTGCTCGAGTATTGAAAACAAGGTGCTAAAAAGGTTCTTCACAGATATGCCACAGAAGAACCATTTTTGGTTCCACAAAGAACCATTCAGTCAAAGCTTCTTTGAAGAATCACCATCTCTATCTTACCTTTTAATAATCTGAAGAAATTTTCAGCACAAAGAAACTTTTAAGAAACAGAAAGGTTCTTCAGATGTTAAAGGATTCTTTATGGAACCATTCAGACAAAATGTTCTTCTATGGCATTGTGAAGCACCTTTTTAATGCATTTCAATGTCAAAACAGCAAATTTTACCAAAAGGGAAGTCTTGAGGCATGAAAGTTAGAGCTGAGGTGGGAAAGTGATCAGAAATGATACAGTCCAGACTCAAACTCACGTCACTCGGAGCAGCCACTCATCTTGACACGTACTGGAAAACAGACAAGCTCGAGCACAGCTGCCTTTAATCACCCGTGAAACATTCGTGTAGTTCAGAGCTTCCTGTGAGAGGAAGAATGTCATGACTGCATCTGGGCTGCTTAACGAGGAGACTAATTAATTAGAACTCGGTAAAGATGATCTAATTCACAATCACTTTCAGTACCAGGAACAAACAAGATCAATAGACCTGGGATCCCATGAGACACTGATGAATGTGTTTTCCTGTATGAGTGATACATGACAACATGATGTCCTCCGAGCTGTTCGTATCCATTATTTGATCCTGAGTACAGAACCTGATTTACAAATATGTGCTCTTTTTTGCAACACCATTTTATGTTCCTTACTGCACGTTTCTCAGCAGTTTTCAAAGAGAAACGTTCACTGAGTGGCACTAAAACACACGTTCAATACGTAAACCCTGGAACATTTCACATTTTAAAGGGGTCGTATGATGTTGCTAAAAAGAACAATATTTCAGGTGCAAAAAAAAAAATTCCAGTGGGTTGATAATTTGTGCAAAGCTTATTGTTCTCAAAAAGTTTGGCCAGCTTTCCAGTGCACTGTGATTGGCCAAATACTGCAAGCATCTGATGAAAATGTCCCGGCGCTATCACAGCAAAACACATTACAGACAAGGCATTTGTTGTATCCAGTAAGGACATCATTACTGATCATCATGACTTAGTGCTGTCTTTTTACGCATTATTTGCATCGTGCCTCGTAAACACCATGTGTGCATTAAACCGTTCACTGCTCGAAAAGTCATGTTTGAAGTGTATGCAGCAGGCCCTTTTAATAAGAAAATGTAACTTAGCTACTTAAAGATTGTGAGTCAGAAGCGCCAGACTGTTCTTGCAGAGGTAGAATTGCCTCACTTTATAGTCTTGTAACACTCCAAAGAGAAAGGAAAATCTGAAATCGCATCATATGAGCCCTTTAATTATTTTATAATGAGAAGTGAGATACCTATTTGCCCATGTGTGTTCAGTAGCGTTGAGCTTATACAGTTTGGCTGTATAACAATAATTATTATTCAAGAATATTTGACAGATGAATGTTGATTTATTTGATCATTTAGAGTGAAGGATGTATTCCAAAAGCCATAATACCACTAATAAAATGTCTATAAAGCACAGTAAAAATGACACATACTAAATTAAAAACCATAAAGCACTGATTGAAATGCATGTAGAGCTAATTGTACCATTATACCATTGTGTTGCTAATTATGTTGAATTCTATTGGCGTTTTTCATATATAATGCATGGTAAAAACTTTCTATAGCAGTTTGTTTATGTGAGTTTCATTAGACAAAAAGAGAAGTTTTAGTCTCTCAGCTTTAATACGAATCAACCCCCGGGAAGTAACATGTTGTGTCCTCAACATTTTATTTTATGTAGTCACTGATTTAAAAAAGTAACAAAAATACTTGAGGCCATGCAATATTGCGAAATCTTTGTTCACAATACATCACGACCTGTCATATATTATATTGAAGTTATATACTGTACTCATCTTTTCAAATATATTATTTCTGAACGTATTTTTACGTTTTGGTGAACGAAGCAATGATCGTAATCGTGACTCTTGCTGTGGTCTGCAGCTCCTCTCTCGACCAGGACAGAATAAAATAGACGTGGGATTTATTCTCTGATATCTGGAGCTATTTCAAATAGCAGCGCCCCTGAGATGTCGGTCCGGCAGTAATCTGCGACTGTGATGAATAACGGCAGGCTGACGTTCATGTTTTCCTGCAGATGTCTGGGCTTTGTCAGGAGACATGTGTGGTCCGCTGGTAGCGTCCGAGCACCGGACTGTCAGGCTTTATGTGTTGTTTGAACAAGAGTCAGGCTTGTCTGTAGCACAGTTAGCGTACTGTTTGCGTTTAATGCTGGAAGGAAATCACGCATTCAAGTTTAAGTAAGTTTTGTTACGCACACCTGCTACAGACGTCGAAGAGATTCGTGAATTGGTGATTTTAATTATTAGTTAATAACGGCGCCTAGGGGCGCAGAGTACATAAAAAGATCATAAAGCACGATATTTAGCAAATGTTTTCAAAGTTTTAACACTGAAATAGGATTATCGTCCCTGTGTTGGGGTGCATTACTCAAAAATAAAAATATAAATAAAATTACTAGCTGCTTATTACATCTTCAAGTGCAGTTAATAGAAGTATTGCATGATTTGTTATTAATTGCTTTCTAAATCTTATATGAAAATCAACCACTTGAACAATAGCATACAGGAATAGACATAATTTGATTTGATTTGATTCTTAATTTATTGTACTGTCCTATCGTCTACATGCAGTCTATATGCAGTATTTAATGCAATTACAGCTGTAAAAATAATGACAATATATTAATTCATTTCTCAGTAATGCATTTCTACTCTGGTTCTTACATATGATTAACTAAAACTGAAACAAAAAAAAACTCAATTCAATTAACAAACAAAGAAACTTAAGGCAGTAAAATTACTAAAACAATTTGAATGACAAAAACAGCAAAATTACAGCAATAAGTCATTTATTTATATTTATATATATACACATATATACACACACACACACGCACACACACACGCATAATTATATTCCCATATTTTTCATTTCAGTGTTTTAATGTAATTTTTTTTTACATTTATTTACTTATCTTTATTTATATATTTATTTACATTTAATTGTAAATCAATTCAAGATTAACATTAAAATACGGCAATAAAATTTGCTCCCAAAAGAAAGGATAAAAATATGACTATAATAGTATATCTGTGTTATCTAAAATATCACTTACCTGAGAGAATATATGCACAATATATAACAAAACATGATATAACTACTTCATTATTGTTTATTAACAAAATGCATATATAATACAGTTTTTTGTAATGAGGCGCTGGTATTATAACACTTCAGAAGTGCTGTAAAGTCTGTAAATGGCTGCGTTCCAGCGCCTTTAAAAAGACCTTTTCAAACACTCACTTGTCTTGTTCACAACTACCTAATATTTAAATGTGATTAATATTCCAGAGTCAAGTTGAACAGCATTTACATAATCTCCTCACATTGTCCGGGCCGCTATTAACCGGGAATAGAACGTCCCGTCTTCTGCTTATCTACGGATTACTTCTGAACATTCATTTCGTCTCACATTGTGCTTCCTTTCTCCTCCTTAATTACAGCGACTTCTGCAGATGTGCGCTTCCTCGCGTGATCAAATAACAAGCGGGATCCGTCCGGTTGCCGTGGAAACGAGTAATTAATCAATTATTATTGCAATCTGCCGTGATGAATCGAGTTAAACCGGCTCTCTCTCTCTCTCGGATGAATCCGTGCAGGGCGCTCAATTCCATCGATATTTTTGTTTACGCGCAGTCTACGCTTTCGCAAAATGCCTCTTTTTTTTGGCCCGCACCACGTTACCTGGCAGGGAAGTGATTCGCGCTCTACTACGAACGATTTAACCTCGTCAGACTCATCGCACAGCTTCGACCTGCTGCCAGTTCTGACAGTTCATGTCTCCGCTAGTAAAAATACTTCAAAGAAAGCCTGAAGTTTAATTACACCCTAACAGGTGGCCGGATGTAAGGAGCAGTCCAGGTGAAGCGTCCTTGACCGGGGCCTGCTTTCTCTCTTCTGAAGCACGCTCATATCCCCTTTTACAAGCAGCGAGCATCAAACCTAGGCTACGTTTACTAGCGCACTGCTTACTTTCACATTATAACAAAAATACAGTTTTTCCTATACATGCTGTCGGTTTTTTGCAAACATTAAATAGCCAAAATGTGGTATTACCTTTTCAAATAAAAACCAACAATTTAATAATATTTACATAACACTAAACGTCACGTTTCTTTGTTCTGGGTCAAGACACACACCTGTAAGGTTCCTTCCGAGGCACTTTTAAATCTCTTAAATTTAACTGAGGCCTAGTCCCGGTTTAAGCTAAGCCCTGTTCGTTAAAAATACATCAGTTCTGCATTCAGTTGAATCATTTCAACCGCGTTCATACGCACAAAATCCTGCCGTATATCTTCCCTCACTTGAGTGTTTTAATGCAGGACTTTATCGTAAGGTTGATATGATGAGTCTTTACAGCGCGACCACTAAATGTCCCCAGAGGTCTCGGGCTGTAAAGGTCTGTATTATTTTTATAAAGAGAAGCGCAGCAGACGAAACGCGCAGTTCAGTTCATCCTCTGAAATCCCCCGCGGCTTCAGCTGCTTTCAACGACAGCTTTAGATGTGAGGCTGGAGAAATACGGGCCTGCCGTTCACCACATCGATAGATCCTCTGCTGCATATACCACGCTCTGGTTAAAGAGAGACACAGGCTTCCTCACTTTTTTTGTGTAATGCACATTTTGTTATTAACTAATATTAACAATCATGTACTATAAACACCTCTCTGGACAGATATGCAATAGGAATACATTAGTCACATCAAATCCATACTCTCCCTAAGCATGATATAAAATATACTGAACTCACTACAGAACAATATTTGAAACTTATTTGAATCATTTAAATGACCGATCAATATTTTGCTCGCAGCTATGTTATATGATTTTGCAGTATACTGCGTGATGATAAAACAAAACTCGAACTGGCTTTATTCATGAGTTTACATAGTTTACAGTTTTGCGTATGTGTTTTTATATATATACATATATACACATGATAAATATACAGAGCACATGCACATACGCGCATTACTTCGCTTTTTTATGTCATCAAGTTATACGAAATATAAAAACTACAATTTAAAAAAAAACTTGTTTGGCATAGCTAGTACATTTTTATGAAAATTGTTTAGTTAGAGATTTAAGCTCTACACTTTACCACGGTGGCAACCTCCAAAAACACTAACATAGCAGAAATACTGACATACAAACATGAAAAGAGCATATTAATAAAAATGACATTTTATTTCAACATTTACTCTCCTTATCCAGCCCTGTGCAAGGCATGATGGGACGGGGGAAATCCTGTAGTAAAATAACTGATGTACTCTTATAATAATTGATGTAGTAAAAGAATTGAAGTACTCTCAACTCAAATGAATTAAGTAAAGTGGTTATAAAGAACCGTGTTGATTAATGTCGTTTACTTAGGTAAACTGAACAAGCATCAAATATTAACTTTGGCCTACTTAATTTAAACACGTTATTTCGAAACGAAAATATTAAGTTTAATAAAAAAAACTGTTTAACACAATGCAATTGTTGAAATTGGAAACCTCGCATAATGGTGCTGAATGAAAATTATTTTTGTAAATAAACTGAACAGTAATGGAGAATTATTTTCGTGTATTTGACATGTATACATGTAATTTTTTTTAACCCTTAACCAAGGATTTCATTAACGCTCATGTAATTTTAAACATAAATGTGTTTGTTGTTAGAAAATACTGACAGGGATTGAAACTTCTTCATTAATATCATTTGATATTTAGTTTAACATCTGATTTCAATAAAACACAAACTTAAGTGATTTCTGGTGATTACTTTGAGAACTTACTTTAAATGACTGCCATAATGTACAAATCGGATATGAGACGTGCAACTGAGAATTATTACAAACATATTCCTATATTCACATTTACATTTAAAATGTTCATTAGAGTTTAATCCCTACAGAACCATCTTGATTAACAGTTCTTATGTGACTTCATATGTGGCAATTAGTAAGGCAATTAAACACCATTTTTTTCCAGTGGGCTTGTCCTTGTAATAAGCATCTTTCTTTTGCAAAAGAGATTGATATGATTCAGTCGCTACGACGAGTATTGGTTTTTTTGGAGTACCATTTATAGGCGTTTTCATGAGTCTGAGCTGGTCTTTCCCACCACTGCGGTGTGTTTACACCTAAAAACACTCGATGGCGATTCGAGCCAGAGACCGTTCTTGTCTGTATTCATCTGAGGCTGTTCCTGTCAGTGATCTCGTGTGATCGGAAGGGACAGTTTAGAGATGAAACTCCCACTGCGTCTGGAAGTGTGAACCTGAACGGATGAGCATGAACAAACACATGCTAGCGCTGTTTCATCGGCTTTTAAGGAGCATCCGCAATAATCCGGGTCACTTATATCACCTGGTTTCACCCCTCACTCCTCTCTCGCCCGCTTTTCTCAATCCTGGCTGGTGGTAAGTTTTAATTCCATTGAGAGCGGCCCATCTTTTGATATTAATAAAGAGGAAATCCCCATTAGGAGGAGATGAGCAGAGCGGCAGCACAAACAACGAGGTAATTCGTCATGAGAGAACAGCCTGTGGAGCGGGCCTTCATCTGAATATATAGGATTTATCTTTAAATGAAGAGGTTAAGATGTGAAGTCTTTACCATTCCATCGTCTTCATCAGATTTCATTTGCAGATATGCTTTGGGCTAATGCTATGTCGCGCAACGCCGCGCGAAACAAGGCCACGCACTGAAAAATGAATGACTTACTCAGACGACACATGAGGAGCTCACCTCCCACACTCTATAAATCAAACACATGTATGCTTCTAGCCTCAGTAAATCCCTCCAAAAAAGCTGAATAAATGGCTACAGCTTCGAGTACATGACAGAACATCAGGGCTATTTGATGAAACCTTCACAATGTGCTGCTCCTCACACTGATGAAGAGAGACATCAAGTATGTGAGAGGAGATAGATATATATATTGTCACAACCAGCTGCTGGAGTGCCCATGCCAACCACTAGAGGGCACTTCTTTTGGATTGTTTCATTCCCCTCAGCTTTTTGTAATTTACCGATATAGTTCTCCCTACATATACACCATGTTCTATGTCCTTTGTTGCTGAAGCTTTGTTTTTGTCACGCTGTTCTATTGTGCTCTTGCTTGAGCTTGTTTTTTATTAAAATGTGTTTTTCTTTGAGTCAGAATACTTCAGCCGTAATTGATCGAGCAGTAGAACACAGTTTTAGATCTGAGGAGGCTTCCTGCATGGAGGTGCGGCCCTTTGCCCAGAAGTTTTGGATTAGTGCTGAGAGACTGGGTTGTCAGGGTATGGACCTTAAAATAATTTAGATTCTTTGTTTGGATGAACCCCTACTGCCTTTGGAGATGCAATCGGCGGACCCAAATCCGGTGGCTCCAGAAGTTGAGTGGCCCGCTCTTTCAGTCCCTCCTAGGCCCCGTGCCCTGCCCGGCTCCACCTAAGTTTCGTGGGCCCAGAAGTCTGTCTCTGAACACTCTCTAGAGTCTATTCCAGTCTGGGAGCCTACAGAGTCCACTCATGATCCCGCTCCAGCCCTAGAATCCTCAGAGTCCACTCCAGAGTCCACTTCTGAGTCTGCTCCAGTCCTGAACCCACTCCAGTCTGAAAGTCCTCAGAGATCGCTCCTGAACTCGCAGTCTGCTTTGTCTCCGCCAAGAAGACTGTGGCACAGCTAACTGCCTGTCCTGTAGTGAAAATCAAGGCAAGTACTAATCTGTTTGTGATCTTCTTTGCAGTCCTGACTGAGCCATCATTGAAATCAGTAGCCTTATCTGCTCAGCTGTGGTGGCCCCCTGCCCTACTGGCCTTGCCCTGGCACCCTTCTCTGTCACCGCCTCTAGCCCCTATGCCTTTGCATGGACCTGGCCTGCTGTCCCTCCCCCTGGTCCACCTCCTTTTCACCTCCATCCTGGACTTTGACTTTTTATGGTGGGTCTGGAATCCTCTCCTTAAGACTGGGGTCATGTCACAATCAGCTGCTGGAGCGCCCAGGTCAGCCACTAGAAGGCACTACTTTTGGATTGTCATTTCGGTTCTGGACTTCAGTTCCCATCACTCCATGCACGATATACATATACATACATACACGTGTGTGGGTGCATAGCTAGCCTATTTTTTACTTGTGTTTTATGCACTCACTTGTGAAAAGGGGCATGGTTAATTGACAATATACTTAATATACTAAATTAATTGTAATACAGGTATATATAAAATCATAAATATATATTATATATATAGCATATATATAAATTTTTGTAGGAAGGACTTTATAAACATCATTTAATACTAGAATTGCATGTAAAAGCCACAACAGGGACACAGGAAACACACAACATCTAATAAGCAGACCCAACAGAAAGGCACAGACAGGAACTAATATACAAAGGGTAATTAAACACAGGTGCAGGGAATCAGCTAATAATCAAGCTAATCAAGTACAGGAAACAGACCAAATAAGGACAAACAGGAACAGACGGGGCAAAACATGGCAAAAACAGTCCAGAATCTTGACACATATACAGAGAAATAAGAGAAAAAAATTTATAAAAGGAAACCATAAAAATACAAAAATTCACAATAAATGAAATAAATGAAATAAAAAATGTATAATAACTTTTTATTATAAATCAAATACAATGAGAATATCTTGGTAATAATAAAATACATATATTGGAATTTAATAGAAATTAGATACATAGTTTTTTTAATAGTTTAAATTTAAATTCTATAATTTCTATAATAAATACTCCAGAATTCCCTTAACCCTACGTAGGTGAAAAAGTGAAGTAGATATTATTTTAGTCTAAAATATTTCTGTGATTTTAGAGCAAACTTGTATATAAATAAAAATATATAGAAAATATATATAGAAAATGTTTATGATTTACTTTATGGTAATTCAAAGAAAAACACAAAAAAAAAAAATTTTTCAATGTCTTTATATTTATTCCATATAAATCTACACAGTACTCATGCATATATTATATAAAGAAAAACTTACTAATAATTTTCTAGCACTAATCTATATTCATAAATATTTATTTAAATAATTATTTAAATATTTATTAAATAAAATAATATTGAAATATTCATATATTTAGAGAGAAATGTGAGAGAGAAAGAGAGAGAGAAAAACACTTAATTAAATAGTACTTAATTACACCACATTATATTATATAAGAATGTGCACATTAATTAACAGTAAAATAATGCAGTCACAAGATATCGTTCTATCACGTCTTAAAAGCCACTAGCGGCCAGTTTTTATCACAAATTATGTCAAAGGAGAAAAGCTCCTCTAATGAGAAGGTGTGAGAAAAAGGGTGCCTTTGTAGGAGACGAAAAAAGTCTCCCACCTAACACTATACGGGTGTCTTTTCTCCCGTCAAAGCTCAGCCCACAGATGGCTATATAAAAGGGGCGCATCCTCCTGGGGGTGACCTTGGACGATCGGCCTCACATGAACAGAATGTGAAAGAGCCGAAGAGAGACGGTGGGGGTGAGCCAGGGTGTTTTTAAGAGCGCGTACCTTTGTGACGCTCCGTCACGGCCACAGACGCTTACGGCAGGCCTTTTAATAATGCAGCAGGCTGGACAATAAAATTGACAATCAAAGGCCTTTATTCAACAAGCATTCCTGAATAATTCACGCCCTGCTCTGATTAGACTCGAGCCAACACGTGGGTAAAGAGAGAGAGAGAGAGAGAGAGATGCGAAGGGAAAACAGCGAGTGAAAACGGAACGAAAGAGCGAAAGGGATTCACAGCCCTTTACCCGTCTGACACCTCCGAGGAAAAACAGAGGGATGAGAAAAAGAACGAGTGAACCGGAGAGGAGAGACAGGAGGAAAATAGCCTTTGTTGTGTCGCGCCGTGTCTTGAAAGTGGAGACTATTGTTGCGGTGGCCTTGGCAGGCCATTAGCTGATGTATTGATGAATGGATACAATGGCGGCACGTTGAAGCGCGCAGGAGAGAGCGTATAGAAAGGACACAGATAGTCAGTGATTTACGGCGGCTCTAAATCCGTCACGCCTAATGACATATATCACTCACTGCTCTTGTGTTTGTGGACGCTGATGCAGATTCATGCTGTGTTTTGCCTCAATTTAGCAAATGAAAAGAACCAAACATGCAAGGATCAGCGGTTCTGGGATATATATATATATATATATATATATATGCACACATATATAGTAGTGCTGTCAAACTATGAATCACGATTAATCAAATTCAAAATCAAAGCTTTTGTTTATTTAAAAAAATATATTTTAATGTTTTAATGTAAAGCAGCAAATCAGCATATTTCTGAAGGATCATGTGACACTGAAGACTAAGAAAAAGTTAAATAGTTTACGTTTTGTTAAATAGCTTGCGTTTTATGATCATTGCTCTTTTATTTAAATACTTATTTTGACTGTTCGCTTTAATCTGGAATGATCCGATGTGATATTGTGGCCCAAACTCCCAAGAGTCTCTGACTGCCAGAGGCGTCCAGTAATCTGACAAAAAAAGTGAAACTCTAAAATACTGAATTCATATTTTACTTGAACTGTAATATTTAAACACTGCGTTATCGCAAGTGTGGAGGAGAAAAAAGAGACGTGTGATTTCTGACTGTTTCCAAACAAGTTTCCTAAACACGCTGTTTGCTATTGGTCAGAAATGCAGACGGCCACGCCCCCATTGGTCAGCTCTCAAACAAAAACACCAGTGTTTTGATGCCGGCGCTCTTTGGGTTTTCTAAAGAAATCAGCTTAATGAATTTCATAGGAAGGTTCTTCCAGGATGTTGATGTTTTTCTCGTCTAAATCAAGCACATGGGCTCCGCTCGCACCCTCTTTTCCTACTTCCTCTTCCTCTCTCTCACCCTTCTCTCTCGTCTCTTATTCTTTCGCTCCTCTTCCCTTAAAACCCCAATCCTCTATTAAACTCACTACACAGTCGAATTTACTGTCAAATCTGAAATAATTAGGAAGTAATTATTGGCGTTTATATCACTTACGTCCTATAAAAATAGATTTTAAGATCACCTTAGAGTAATTATAGAGGAGCTGGCGTGGAGGTTAATAATTGCTGCTCTGAGCGTTCAAGAAGTAGATTTACACGGTTATTACCGTACACTAAATCAAGGCAGACGTTATTGTGTGTGTTTAGAGATATGAGTGTATTGGGAAACATTTTATACAAAATGTATTTTTTTGTTTACTTCGTGAGCCTCCGTGGAAATTTTGAAGCGCAGCACGTGTGTCAAATAAAATAAGCAATGTGTTGTTTCATCAGCTCTGTGGCTTTTATAGTAGTTTAAACGTCTTTAAGCAGGAAGAAAATAATAGTTTTAAGTATCTAGGATGCCCTCAGTGCCACTATGCTGGCAATTAATTTTTTTTTATTGATTTACGCTAAAGCATGAAAGAGGTTGTAAAGGTGGAATAATTTAGTCGAGTATTTGAGATGTTTATGAGGAAGAGAGGGCGGGCATCTGTTTTGGCTCTGCTGTGGAAAACAGAAGGAAACCATCTTCTGGAGGGAAAACATGTGGTTTTAACATTTGTGTGTGTGTGTGTGTGTGTGTGTGTGGTGAAAAGCATTGCATTTGACTCTTGAAGTACGCTTTTTAAGCGAAGAAAGGTCTAATGTACTAGTCAAACCAGTACTAGTACTGGTTTAGTACTAGTACTAGTACTGTCAAAGCTACAAAAAGGATGAACCAACAGAAAAAAACAAAAAAAAAAAACATATATATATTGTACAAATTTAAGTAAATTACTTGGATATATATATATTTGTTTATGATAAAGTCTTGGAAGTATAGTACACTTTAACCATGTTTAAAAGACAAAGTAATTATGAATGACATGTCCTATTGATTGGGTCGAAAATATTTATATATTTTTTTTTTTTACATATATTTTTATTTTCATATAACTGCAACATGCAGTTAACAACAAGAATAATTTCCATAAATATTCCAGTACAAGTATGAAAAAGTGTACTTTTTCACGAAGGCGGTGTGACGCGTAACATTGTGACCAATCGCGTGTTTTTGGGGGGCGGGGTCATCTGTCCGGTCCGACCAATAGAAGACAAGTTGAGTATTGGAGAAACATTTGGGGAAAAGATTATTTTATTACTTTATTTTTTTAGATTTCATTTTGTGGCTCTCCATTAGTTCAGCAAGCGCCTAATGCCTGAAATATACATTTTAAAGCGAAAATCAAACTGAACCCAGGACTTGTGATGAACCTAATATAATCTATGAGAAATGCTGGTAATCGCAGTATGCAGTATTTTTTATTTATTTTTTTAAGCAAATGCATACTCTTTAAATTCTGGATTATTTATGAATTATTGCAATGCCCCCTCTCTTACTGACAAACACACATAATAAGTTAGCACACAATGTATTAGAGTACCAGACCGCCCTCTAGCGCGCAGACACACTATAACCCGTTCATCTTTGGGGTGAAAAATCGTTCCAGCCGGACTAACGCAGTCATTAACCTTCCCCCGAGTTGCAAAAACCAGCGCAGACCTTCAGGCTGACACAGTCCTGATGTCTCTGACATATTGCTGGCTCAAAGGAAGCCTTTCATTCATCTTCGATTGAGGAGGGGGGCGAGAGATATTCATTGTCCGCTCGCACAAAAGGCACAACAAAGCTGCCGGACATTCAATCCCCCTGCCTCTGAGATACGCAGGCAGAGCGGAACAGGAGCGCTTTTGTTACTGTATTAATGAGAGCTCCTGTTTCCAAAACCTGCCCCCTCTGCCCCGACGGACCCCGCCGCACCGGGGGGCTCGAGGTGAGCCGAGGTGCCTGCCCGGGCTCTTCTTGAACATTAAACATCCGAAAAAGCTGCACTGCATTTAAGGATGGCGTATTTTGCGACTGGAATACGGTGTGAAAGTTGTAACGAAAGCGCTGTGAACGCCGCTGACCGCAGGGTCACACACACACACACACACACACACACACACACACACACACACACACACACACACACACACACACACACACCCGAGGGTGATGCTGTTACACCTCAGCACCGGACGGGGGCAGCAGACGAAAGCCTTGGATACGGCCTTTCTGCTCTTCTCCTGCTTTCTCTGCTCTGTTTTCACTTCTGTCTGAGACAGTGCTCTTTCCACATGGATAGAAACGGAAACGTTTTTCAGGGAAAGACACGAAGTCAATAGCAATCAGGTATACAATGCTTTAGTTTTTTTCGTCAACTTCACGAGGTGAAACGCTACACATTAAATGTTTTAGTTCATTCATAATGAAAATTATTAAACAAACGAGACGTTTAACTTCATTATTCTCTAAATTTCTATTGCATTATTATTGTTACCATTATTATTATTATTATTATTATTATTATTATTATTATTTTAATTCAAATAAATAAAAGTATGCGCGAGAGAGATTTCTCTCAATACATATGATTTGAAAGTTTGCAGTTATTAATAAACTTATATTTCCTATGCCAAAAATTTTTTAAGATAAAAATGTAGTAGCAAATATAATACGTTTTTTTAAAGGTCCTCATTAAATAACATTAGTAGCCAAATAAAGTTGACAAGAAAATATATGTACCTTTTAATTTTCTTCTATACTTTCAAAAGACTTTGGAAGTTTATTACCAAAGTTTATAGTAAGAAAATTGAACATACAAATGTTTTTATTATTATTATCATTTATTTATTTATTTACTTTACTTTTACTTTATTTAATTATATATATATTTAACACTTTAACACAAAACATGATGTATAACTAAATTTGATCATTTTGAGGATTAAGAGGAAGCAAAACCAACTTAATTTAGGCGAAATTAAAAACGAGCTATTGAGTTTCCTATGACAGAAACATCTGGGTTTGATGCCAGCAACCAATTCCTAAAGACTGAATCATCCCGTTCACGTTCGGCATACTGTATAGTATCACATAAACAACAACAACAACAACAAAGATTGCTTAGGTATTGGTTTCACCATTTGGCCTCCAGATCCTGTCTGCGTTGTATCCTGTGACCATCTGCCCCGCATGGGCTGCCCTAACAAATAAAAAGTGATGACTTATGAATGCCCAGAGGGCTTGACACGTGCTCGCTAAACATCCTCTGACTGCAAGCCGCCTAAACAAACAGTCTGACAGCCAAATTCAATATGAAATGCGTCTTAACGGCATTCGCTTATTCGCTTTAGCGTCATTTACAGTAAGTCACATTTTTCCGGCCCGCCGAACGGAAAAGAAGAATTGTTCGTTTCCACCCAGTCTCAAAACCGCAAACAGGTTGATATTTAATCGCATGAGTCACCGGACCTGCAAATTATGTTTGACAAATACATTTAAAGGGATCTTCTGGGTTATGAGAGCATGTTGAAAGCTACACATTTCTCGCTGTCAGTCTGCTATGAGACATACATGATATATGTGGGCGTGCGTTTTGTGTTGCGTGTTTGGCTGTAGGCTCCTTTCAGCGACGGCGCAATGGAAAAATAACGCATACATGTGCTAAACTCCCACTCTGGATGGAGTTTAGAGCGTATTCGTTCATTAGATGTTTCAATTTAATAAAGAAAACGTGAGCGGTTGCTGTTGTGCTGCTATGTTTTTAGCATGTAGCTGCGAGGCTGCTAACGCTAGCTGCGTTTTCTTTCTCAGGAGCACCCTCGGGTTTCTCTGATAGTATGATCTCCACATATAAGTCCGTGGGGTCTTTTTAACCTTTATATGGGAATCCAGCGCTGATTTGAAGGCTCGTACACGTTTGTGGGACGAGTTGCGCGTCGAATGCTTGCCCGAGCAAGCACCGCTAAGCACCAAAATTGAGGAAAAACATTTGGAGATCCTAGCTTTGTCGGGCCGAGATGACAGTCTCAACAAACAGGAGCTCGCATGGCGTGACAAGCTCGCTGCTAACAAATTCTGCTGCCATGGCGATCGCTTTAAACAAAGCCGACTTTCAACAGGTGAACCACAAGCGAGAACGGACAGAGAAAGAGAGGCTGTTTGTTTGTGGATTTGCGAGGATGTCGGCGAAGCGCTGGAAAACGCCGCCGCGGCTCTAATGCACATCCACTGCTTTTATAGACTTTATATGGCTCTCATCTCCGAGCACAAGAAAAACAACGTCTCCTAAAGAACACAGAGACAGATCGTTGTTATGACTGGAATGAGAACAACCATCCCTCTACGGGCTACGGTGCGAAACAAGTTTTAAAAAAAAGCTTGACTGGTTTGTTTTGAAGCGAACGTCATCTCCGAATCGGGTTTTTGAGTAGCTTATGGAGACCTTTGACCTAGAAAATGCCACGGGGGAAGATAATCGCGCGTCACGTCGGCATAAAAGTGAATCGTGTCATTTATTAAAGTCGAGGAGAGGTTAAAAACGGTTAAAAATAGAGGTTAGCGTTGCAGGAATATAATGCATACCAGATATGACAAGACTCAATTAATTGTGAAGGTGGAGATGGGGCTGCTTACAAATGCAGTGAATGATTATAGACAAGACGTCTCAGGTATGTTCAGCCTTGACAAGAACGGAGAGAAAGGACGCTTAACACCTATATGTCAAGTAAACATCTTCTTTTATTCTTTCATGGAGGCGAGATAGGCTACATACATTGAATGTTTCTCAAATGTAAGTGTTTCTTAAACTTCAGGCAATACGTTGGTTATATAGTTTGATTTACATGAAGTTATATGAAGGTCATATGTGTGTGTGTGTGCTTTGACCCGGCCAACTATGAAAATCCATTACCAAAATACCAATTATATTAATAATTTAAAAGTCTGAACATTTAGTCGAACGCACACTCGCACACACATTTTATTTATTCATTTTATAATATAAAACATGCGTATTGAAAATGTTTAAATGCATGAATGTATTTAATAATATTAGTTGCGTAATATAATATTATGCAAAAATATGAACAAAAAATGATATTGATTCAGTCACAGAATGCTATTAAACACGATACGTAATTTGAGATAAATATCAGATAAATAAGGAGGGGAAAAGTTCAATAAACACTTAAAGTGAAATATTTCGCACCGGAAAAAAAAAAGAGATAACCCCAAACATACTATCCCACAGCGAAACCCCTGCCTCTACACACACAATGGCATCCTGAAAGGCCGAGCCAGTTTTTACACAATGGCCGGGCTCTTGGTTCTCTGTCTGGTCTCAGGCCGAGTCAAACGAGCTCTTATTAGCAGTCATTGTACTAGTTGAGCTGTCTTCATAAGTGGCTGTGGGCCGTTTGATCCCATCCTCGATTTCAAAGCGCCGGGAACCCGATCCGCGCCGATGAGAAGGATACAGCGAGAGGTAGCTCGGTTCATGTCTTACCCAGAGGTGGGCCGACCGGGAGGAGGAGGGGTGTTCGGCGGGCGACCTGACTCTGCTCGAGCTCAACATGTAATACCTGGATCTGATTTCACGGATCCGTGAAAGAGATAGATGATGTTTGAAAAAGGGAAAGCCCCTTTTTTTCAAGCGATCCTCTGTTTTTTTCCCCCCGTGGCCATTCATTTAGGCTGTCGCACTATAGGCTGGTTTGCTTTCATCTTTTGCTTAATTAATTGCCCGGTTAGAGTCTTTGTAAGCCTGAAAACAACGAAACAACCGAAAGAAGGAAAACAGCGAATGAGGCAACGCTTCTCATTGTGCAAGGGCTGTTTTCAACGACACGCACGCATGCTGGGCAACATAAACACTTGAACTAAACAATTATCACTATAAAATCTCTTCCGAGAAAGCTTTTTGAAGAGCTTTCAGGCCAGAAACACTTCCTTTGAATTTCTGCACAAAACCTCTATTTACATTTGTTTCTGGAACAACCATACTATAAGGGTTATGGCATTTACAGCTTAGCAACTAAATATCGGTGATCATAACACATTAGCCACCATCGGTTAATGTTTTCGTGGAAAGTTATCCACTTTTACTCACAGGCCATGTCCTCTTTTTCCAGGATTTCTAAATTGCCGAAAGTTCCCTTGGCTCTGTTTTCCTGTTCGTGTGGTCTACGGTCCTCAAACGTTAAATGCATCTGCACCCTAGATCTCACCTTCTTGCACACTGTGATTGGTTGGTCATGCACTACGCCGGAATGCTAAGCAATCCGCTTTTCGGTCATTACCTTCAGCAAACTATGAAAACAATCTGCATCCACTTTGGTCCAGCTGCACTGGTTCTGTAGAAGTTTACTCCATTCTTTTTTTTATATACAAAAGTATGTGTTAAAGCATTATAGGCCATGAGCTAAACCAACATGTTTGATCAGCAGTCTCAGAGCTCGCAGTCTTTAAAGGTTTATCGGTTATTGTTATAAATCAGCTTTCCTGTGGAAATGAATGGACTTGATTGCCAAACTGTTGGCAATTCACAGACATTTTAGTCCATTTAGTAATCAGGACATGAAAAATAAGGATGTTTTTCAGGTTTTTTCAATTTCTCTGAAATAAACAGAAACTGACAAGACAGATATTGTTGTTTTGTGTGTGTGTGTGTGTGTGTGTACATTGTACATAATTTTTTTCTGTTGGTTCATCCACATGTAACCCATGTCTTAATTGGCAGTAACCACATAAAGAGCAAATCATTTATTAAGAAATATTTTATACTGTTTTCTTCATCCGTACAAACTTCATGCAATGAAGATAAAGTCTGAACATTTTTAGTATTATTATTTCATAATTTTGTAAAATAAAAAACTATTTTTTTTAAATATAAAAAAGCAGTTGCATGACACTGCGTTAATTAAATATAGAAATTTAATTGAAAAAGCTTCAAAAGTTGTTTTTTTCCCCCCTCAAAACCTCAAAACTGTAAAATAACCGCCATGGCTAACTGTAATTTCCCTTAATAAGACACGTCACACGATTAAAGGCCTATATTTTTAATGTGCCTGCCAGGCTGACAGATGGCTAATCTGACTTTTTCCATTTCAGTTGCTCTGTTTGACTGTTTTGCCAGGCCACTAAAAAAATCTGTCTGGGCACCGACATACTTGTAACACGAGAAGAAGAGTCAGAGCTGCTGTCATGTTCCTCAGGTCATAAATTACAGCAGGAACCCTTTAAAACACCGAAAGCGACCATCCCGTGACCTCCTCACAGAGACCAGCGGCATTAAGCTAATCCCGTTCTGAGGACTAGCGATCTATTTTTCCTCCAAACTCTTAAGAGGAGATAAGGAACTTCTGCGATTCGTAAAAGCCAAATAAACAACATCTGCTTCAGCAAGCCATTAATAATTGCTCGATGGCCAAACATCCTCAGTTCTTGAGCTGTGTGTCTGCCGTTTTCGAAATAGTGCCTCAGAAATCACTGCAAACCTTCACAGGGTAAAGAGACCGTGGAGTCGATAAGCCGTTGATGAAGGTACGTGTCGACAGGACGCGGGGATTTGGCAGTCGGTGCCAGTTTTAGTTCCACGCGAGAGGAAAGCGCGGCGTCCCGGAAAATCAGAGGCCTTTAAAATGAATTGTTCGCACCTACTTTTCGAAGATGAATCTACGACCGTCAAAACTGTAATCCATGCGAGACGCCGGGATGAAATCAAGCTACTCGTTGTTGAAAGGCCAGTGATGGATGAGTGCAGGCTAGCTTTTAAAACGACCTCATCTAGACTGCCACATACTTAAAAGATAGCATTTTGATTAATTGGTTTAAAGAGTGACGACCCGATTTGCCGTAAAATAGATGTCAACTGGATCCCGGATTTCACATCAGACTTCAAGTGGGAACCAAACAGTTATTAGGACTTTGTATAAAATGTATTTTTCATTCATTTCTAGAGTAGTTTGGTTTATTATTGGCTTGCGTGTCTCTTTTGAGTCTGTGCCCTTCCAAGTGTCTGATGCTCTCATCGGCAGCCAATTGTTGTCAAACTGAAATCATGTTCGTCCAGCGAATGTCTATTTGTAGACTGGGTCAGAGATTCTGAGACTCCAAAATGTGAGGATTGCTTTGCATTTCTTATTTCTGCCATTTTATCTTCCTCTGGAAGCTCATAAAACCGCTTGTGGGAAAGTTATGAAATTTGGCACAAAGACTAAAAACAGACTCAAGATTAAACACAGCTAACTGAGACTCTCTATAATCTAGTGCCACCAACTACCTTCAGAGAACCTTTATAACCTCTTCATCAATCATTCAGCTATTTTTGATTTACATGAGAAGCCTACCTAGGCCGGGTTGCCCAAACTTCTCAAAAATTGAATCAGACCATTAGTCTTAATTTTCATACCAGCATTTTCGCATCGCTCATCGTATAATGTTTTATAAATTTCTTAAATGTTTCAATTAAGAATATTAATTAATGGAATAGTACGTCTATGTTGCCATTATAGTACTAGATGCATACGCTTGTGAGTAAATAGGCCTGTCAGTAGAATGATAAATTAATAAAATGTTAAAAATCCCATCTTAAAAAATCAAGCAGTAACAAATCAATCATCAAATGTTTTAAATCACAACATAGAAAAAATAGAAAATATATATATATATTTTCCCTGTGACTCACACACATTTTTAGATTGTGGGCCACCAACTGGGAGCCACTGTTTTATAGGAGCCTGCTGAGAAACAAAACCAGCATTTCATTAATTTGTCCCATGTCTTCATTTCAGCTGTGAAGATGACGTTTCTCTCATCCCTACAGCCGTTCGCTCGTGGCATCTGCCGGAACGTAATTCCTTTACGATTGCTCATAAATGATGCATGACTTCACGGAGAAGCAGTGGTCTTCAAAGTGAGAGGCCGGTACAATTACAGTAATGGGGTGTATGTGCAACATCTCTTTATAGTCCATTATATCTTTCTTCTCAGTGTGCTTTGGCGAATCCTTTCTGGCAAATGACGGATCATTTTGAGCGTGACCTTGCTTCTATAAACACACTAGACTCATTTCCAGTCGGCTGGTTTAAAATAAAGACGGCAGTCAAATACAACTAGTCTCTCTAGACCAGGTTTTATAGCGATTTAAACTAGAGGCCCAGGATGTGCCCTTTTAATGCAGTTCTTGTAAACAGTTTACCCTTTTAGCGGTAAGTAGAAAATGCGCTAACTAGTCATTTGTCATTGTAAAGAGTGTATTCGGTATTTTTTATTTGTGGTGCGTATTTGCTACCTTTACGCCCAGAAAACCAACAGGCTTGAATGGAGCTTCCACAAACTCTTACGTGTTTTCGAACTGCATACAACCGAAAACTTTATTAATAGCATGCATTTTAAACTTCCCAAGGTATCGCGATTTTAGAGCAGCGTTCAAACATCCAAACCAGCTTTTTTCAGCTTTTTCGAAGTATAATCAAAGGATATTTTTCCTTAAACAGTGCTGAATCTAATTAGACACATGTTGGCAATTTAGCCGTGTTTATGACTGTGCCACAGACACATTTAAGCCCTTAACCTTTAGCTCCGATATGCCACAGCTGATAATGATTTTCAGTTTTACCTTTATTATGAGAAAATTGATGTAATCATCCATGTAGCTCTACCTACTAATCACACGACTAATCCGAGGCGACTGTCTGTCTTTCACCTTTCTTCGCTTCTGGAATACCTTTAACGCACGCTTTGAAAACTCTTGCATTTACGCAAAGGCAAGTGAATAGTTTTATTAAGTTTGTCAGATATTCAATGCAACTTTTGCCCGATCGGGAAAAATCCCATGTTTACTTTACAGAAGTTCAAGGCCTTGGGTTTGGCACTGTGCTGAGGTTTCCCACAGCTGTATATTATTATTGTCAAATAGTGGTTCACATGAGAAAACTCCTCCAAATCATCCTCAGCTGACGGTATCAAGAATCTGACATGAGACAAGACTGTCTTTAGTCTGAAGTGGGTTATTATTACTGTTATTATAAAAGTAATATAAAATCATGCGTCCAGTTACTACAGTATAAGGGATTTTCTGCATGCATATATTTAGAATTATGCATCGCATTGTGTTGAAAGAGGGATAGCACACCCAAAAACGCTAAATCTATTAAATACAGTGACGGCAGCCATTGACTTCCATAGTATTTTTTCCCATACTGTGGAAGTCAATGGCTGCCGTCAACTGTTTGGTCGCCAACATTCTTTAAAACATCTTTTGGGCTCAGAACAAAGCTAACCATACAGGTTTGGAACAAAATATGACAAACCTTTTGTCAAACCTTTACTGGTAATTTTCTGACAGCTGTGCTAAGAGTTAGTAAAGTGTCCACTTGCACCATGTCTGACTTATTTGATCGGAAAAAGGGATGTCATTGCTACCAGACCTCGTTATGGGAGGAACACACCGAAAAGATGGCTGGATTAAACAGAAACCTGGAGAAAAAGAGGGCAAGTTATTTTTGGAGAAGCTCTATTCATTGTGAACTCATTGACATTTGCGAAGTGTTAACTCTTTAAATGTTGTTCAACATTTTAAGGAGTTAAAAAAGATAGCTTTGCGGTTTGCAGCTTTGAGTTTAGCTACCTTTAATGAAAGAAATGTATTAACATTGCACCCAAGACAACTGCGTCGACACATAATAATTGCTATATAATATCACTATCGCTATATAATTCATAAAGCAAATGTCAATAATTGAAATGCGCATTTCATTGGCTCTCGGATTAGAAACTTAAAAAAAACAGCAATTGTTGACTTACATTTCATGCATACAGTTATCATCCCGGTAATAACAATGATTATATCACATTTTGATTTAGTACGCGACTCTCTGGAATACTTGATTCTAATTGGTCAGTCGAAAACATTCCAAGGTGTGTTATAGAGAGCAATATTACCCGCCCACTTTTTTAGCAGCACCTGTTTTAGATTTTTTTTAAATAATTTGTATTGAAAATACATTGGAGGACTTCTTATTAATAGTAATGTAATGTAATATTGGTGTTGTGTTCATCTTATGAACATTGATGTGTAATGGTTTATAGGGTGGATTATAACAGGTAAGATCAATTTCTTTTGATCCCATGCACAGTTACAAAAAACTGTCAAATAAAAGCTATGACTGTACTGTATTCGTGGAATATCTGTCCAGTTTGAACTTGGCTTCATCTTGGATAAAGGCCCCCTGCTAATATAATGTAATATAATATTTCGCATCAGGGACCTGAACACGCGCATCTCTTACTTGAATTATATGTAAATTATCTTAACGTTTGGCAGTTTCATCAAATAGCCAGTCACAAAATTGCAAATATTACTTGTTTCGTTCATTACTTGAGAAATCCCATTACTTCCATTGCCTGGTTGACTACATCATTATTGTTATTAATATATTAGGCTACTTGGGTGTTCTATGCATAAAACATAATATTTGCTTACTATGCACACTATAAAGAAATTTAGAGTAGTGTGCTATTCCTCTAGCAGTAGTGTCTGGCATACTTGAGTGTATCATTTTCAGAGAAAATCAGAGCTGTGAAAACAAAGCAGCCATTGTGTGGACGGTCTGTAATTGCTTGCATTACATGTTGGCAAAAAATGAGGGGATTTACCATAGAAGTGGAAACTTGATTGCCCTGTCAGGATTTGTTGTTGGACCACCACTAACGGCTATCAGTTGCTGCTATTATGGCCAGGCAGCCTCTTGAATGAAGAGGCATTTTGTAATATTGCATCATGCAGAGTTTGGCTCTATTGCCATTATGATTATGAATTACTCTACTTCAGCAGTTTGATGTTCGGTTGACGAGCATATAGAGGCACTCCGACGGTTCAAATCGCTATCTCGGTCTTGTCTGAAGGAGTCCAGCTGGACTCAGAGACGCTCAGACTACAGGATGATTTCAGCTGATGTAATGTCTGATTTCAGGAAATGTCTCCAAATGTCTCCTTGAGAACGTCTGCTTTGAAATCCCATTTTAACCTGTGAAAAAAAAACTGGAACAAACACGCTCTTTGGATGGCTCTCGAAGCACGATCCGTGCTTACGTCTGCAGCTTCCAGTCCTTTACCTCAAACACAGTCGAAAGACATTTAATGGATGATAAACATTTAGCCGAAGCTCAGGACAACACAGCAACGGTGATCATGACTTTTCGACGGCATCGGCAAATAACATCCAATCAAACCAGAAGGTCGAAATGACTTTGTGAACAGGAACATTTGCCTGAAGTGGGTTTATTTACTGTATGTTAAATGGAACCAGCACCGCATACTGACCACGTTAGACGCATATGAAGTGTTCGGGAAGCAGCTGTGCGGGAGAAGAACACACTGCCGCTTTGATGTCTCGCTGTTTTTCACTCAGGCGATCGTCTTCATTAATCCCGACTTAACACAAAACACATTGTACTAACAGTATTGTTACGTGCTCGAGCGCATGCATTTTAGGCATTTGTTGCATCTCTGAATGTTATATTTTCTCCTAAACGCTAAATGGCGAGAAAAGCTTTCCTTCGATTCCAAACAGGCTTTCGTTGTCAAAAATGTGCAACTGATGTAATAACTCTCCGATAGACGACGGATAATCAACTTTATAAGGCGTAAATGAGTGCACTAGGACTTCTAAATGCTAAACAGATCTCTATTATTACCCGGCACTGAGGAATATATTTCATTTTTATTATTCAGGGGTGTTATTCTGTTGCCAAATCTTATATAGTTACTGTAATGTAAAATTGTAAACTTTTGTCATATAACAAATAAGTTAACATATAACATATATATTTATTTATCTACTTTTTTTCTCTCATTTTCAAAAAAATTACATGGCCACAGAAAGGCCATGTAAAGGATATGCGTATTAAGGTGTTCAACCTGCCTATGCATATTTTTTTCTGTCCGACACGTCCCATTAAAATGCCATTGAAATGAGCTAAAGAATCAGTGACTCACACCCCTGAAGGATTCAGAAATTCACTGATGTCACAGAAATGGAAAGTGATGCATAACGTTCAGCCGATAAGAATGCATTAGAAGAGTAGAGACTAGTTTGTGGTTCTGTGGTTGGCTGATGCACCCCCAAGCTATTTTAAGTCTATAGACTGATTAACCATTACAGTGAACGTCAAGAGAGGTCAAACGTACAGCTTAGTGTTTAGAATTGCACCGCTGTAAAACTCATGCGGTTAAACATCTTGGACAACCGACTGTCATTGGCTTTTAAAATCTCAGCGCAAAAATCTTAACAAGCCTATAAAACGAGGGAATGAAACCATTTTTGGTGCGTAGCACGGCTGACTTTGGAGGATGATAAAAAGGAAATCCTGACAATCCATCCTTCATAGAAAGGTGAAAAGTGGATGGAGAATTTCTCAGTTGTAAGAAAGAAATGTTACGCATGTTACGAGGAATTTCGCTTTTCGTTTCTAAACTCAAAAGCAAATTGCTCTCACAAAATGTAATTATGCATCACTTGTAAACCATTTATTATGTTATCATTAACGGTGGATGTAGGTGTGAGCAGTGAACAGTTATAGATCACACAATTGATTTTATGACCTAGCGATTTTATGAGGCTAAGCGTTTCCCATCAATCATCATGTTCACAAACTAATGTGCTCTAAACGGGTGTAATGATGAAGAAAGCTTAATTAATTAAGATACCAAATCAAATTATGATTTTACATTTCATTTGGCAGTAAAACTTAAAGTTGTTTCAATACAGAAATAAGTATATGTACAGTGTATTTTGTAAAACGACTGATGATAATTACATTTACATTTACATTTAGTCATTTTGCAGACGCTTTTATCCAAAGCGACTTACAATTGAGAGTACAACAGCGATTCATTTTTTTAGAGAGACAAACAGACAGTGTAAGTGCTTATAACACCCAGTCACAGGAGTGTTCAAATTAGTACATGCCAGAAGGGAAGGAATAAACAAGGGGATAAGAAGAGAGACAGAGACAGTGAGAGTGAGAGTATTTTTTTTTTTTTTTTTTTTTTTTTTTTTTTATGATGAGGTCAGGTATTGCCGAAAGATGTGAGTTTTCAGCAGTTTCTTAAAGATTGACAGAGATCCAGCATTCCGGATATGTACGGGAAGATTAGAAGCAAAATTCTCATATTTTAAGAACTACTAAAAAAAGACCATGTCATTTTCAAATGACAAAGTATTAAAAAGCTCCAAAATGTATATTAAAAAACTATATGAAACATAAAACCTATATTTTTATGAATCTAAAATGTTTGTCCCATTAGGTGATCAAAAGTTCTACACACAACACTCCAAAAAAAGGACTGTCAACCATCAATAACTGTTATGAGAAGAAGAGGGAAGAGCATCATTAGAAATCACAATCATTTATGAAGGATGTGGACATTCAGTCAAGTGTTGTATGTTTGATATTTATGTTCAGCAAAAAAAAAAAGATCAAATATGTGAAAAAGCAACTCAATTTAAAAAATGAAACTTTCATCAATTCTATATCCGCTACATGCAAAGTATGTATGTTTTTGATGATCAAAGAGTGAATGAAGAGATCAGTCTCTGCTGAGATTCAGCTCATCTGTGTCGTTTTTTCACCTTTCTCTTCAAACTATACCATAGACTCCACATGGGCTTCAGGTCAGGCATGTTGACCGGCCAATCAAGCACAGGGATATCATGGACAGCAGGGCACAAGTGGTTTTGTCACTGTGGGCAGGTGCTACAGTCAGCAAATGAAAGCAAAAAGTGAATCTCCAAAATCACCAGATAGAAGGCATTGAGTTTTGACCTGATGAAACACAATCAAAAGTCAATGCAGCCTTCTACCAGTTCTCCAGTGTGTAGCTCTTTTCCTGAAGATGAGCGTGGAGACTCCAGCTTCAGTCCACTCCTTGTGAAACTCTTTGAATTGGCTTTGATTGGCAGTATTCTCAAGCTTGAGGTCATCCCTGTCTCTTGAACACCTTTTTCCTACCCACTTTCTTCCTTCCAGTCAACTTTGCATTTTATATGCTTTGATACAGAACTCTGTTAACAGTCAGCCCTTTCAGTAACAACCTTCGGTGAATTAACCTCTTTGTTGAGGATGTCAATGATTGTCTTCTGGGCTATTGCCAAGTCAGCAGTCTTCTCCATTATTGTGGTTTCAGAGAACAAGAGATACCCAGAATGTATTCTTTAGGGATGGTCATATTGGCAATATGATTTATTTAGTTATTTGTTTTTGAGATGCACCTATGAATCAAACCTTCATTGGTGATTTTTATTGACTGAAAAATGGAACATTAAAACTACCAACTATGGAGTGTGTATCAGGACATCTGGTATTTGAAGTACTGAAGTGTTCACTCCCTTTTTCTCTCTTTGTCTTTTTATTTATTCAATCAAATGAGTTGTTCTACAGACAGTGAAAAGGGAATCAACAACAATAATTTCCAGATCCAATCTATTAGATTATCATCTTTATGTTTTCTTCTCGCCCACATCATTCACATCTACCTGTATTATTACCTACGCTCATAGCGCTGTTTAGTCTTGTGTCAAAATCTGATGTTATCTCTTCTGTTCCTTCCTGCATATCTCATCTCTCCCCTTTCCATCGACTTTGTAAACCTATTGCCCTTCCTTTCATTTCCATCTTTCCAAAATCGTTTTTCACTTTTCCCCCAGTCCTTGCTTACTAATGCTCTTTATTCATTTGTTTTAAGATCGCTATGAAATCAATGAGATTACTTTTGTCCTTTGCAATATGCTATTTCATTTCCACTGATACCCATATCCCTTAAGAAAAAGTGTCAGGGCAACCCATTACAAGTAAAACAAGTTGTATAATCAGATTGCTTTTTCTAGTAAGTAGTAAAAGGAGTATCAGATTTCATTACAGTCAAATGCAAACATAAATACATGTTAACACACATGATATATGTATTTGATCCTATTTTATTAACTACAGGTGCATCTGAATAAATTAGAATGTCATTCTAAAAGTTCATTTATTTTAGTAATTCAACTCAAATTGTGAAACTTGTGTATTATATACTCGTGTAAATCAGATAATCAGTTCAAAACACCTGCAAAAGTTTCCTGAGCCTTCAAAATGGTCTGGAGGAGAGGTGGAGAAGCACACAGCTAAAGTAGCTTGAAGTCCAGTTTTAAGTTTCCACAGTCTGTGATGATTTGCAGTGCAATGTCATCTGTTGGTGTTGGTCCATTGTGTGTGTTTTTTTTAAATCCAACATCACTGAAATTCACCCATTTACCAAGAAATTCTGGAGCAGTTCATGCTTTCTTCTGATGACCAGATTTTTGAATATGCTGATTTAATTTTACAGCAGGATTTGGCACTTGCCCACACTGCCAAAAGCACCAAAAGTTGACCATGTCCATGGTGTTGGTGCGCTTCACTGTCCAGCATACTCACCAGACCTTTGGTATTGTCAAGAGGAAAATTAAAAACAAGAGATGAAAAAATACAGACGAGCTGAAGACCACTGTCAAAGAAATCTGGTCTTCCACCCCAGCAGTGCCACAAACTGATCACCTCCATGCCGCACCGAATTGAGGCAGTAATTGAAGCAAACAGAGCTCCAACCAAGTGTTGAGTACATGTACAGTAAATTAACATCCTGTCCAGAAAGCCAACAATTCAATAAAAATATTTTTAATTGGTCTTATAAAGTATTCTGTCTGTGTGCACTGAATTTATTTATTTAATACACAAGTTTCACAATTTGAGTTGAATTACTGAAATAAATCATATACTTTTCTACTACATTCTAATTTATTGAGATGTATTCTGTAATGTCTTTACTGGTGACTTTTGATCTTTCAATCCAACTATAAGAATGGGCAAAATGCCCATAAAATATGGGCTAATGCATTTGAAGAAAAAATGTGACAAAAATGTAACTTGTTATTTTAAAAACATAAAAGCAAGCCCAGTCCAGATAGATGTTTTATTTTAATGGTGTAGCACAATACTGTAATGCATTACTTTAAAAATAATTTCCCCAACAATTTTCAGAAAACAATGGAGTTGTTGGTTAGTTTAAGATTACCTTAAATGTCCTTTTTGGAGCAAGAAACTTTTGGACCACTTTGACAAACTATTAACCTATTTTTCCAGCTATTTTCTGAACGATGTTGCTTGGGCACTTTCCCATTGAAAATGAGTAACAAATCTTAATCTGTGTGATTAAGATTGGTCATGGGCTCGCCTGGTTGTCCGTTGTGCCTGGCAAAAATTCCTAAAAAATTTGTCCATCAGCCTAAGGGTATGGACAAAAGCAGTTAAAGATTCTTTAATATACTGTATCTGCTCTTGCGTTTTTCAGTTTGGAGCAGCATGAAAGTTCATAAATAAAGACGGTTTTAATTTTATGTGAATTATTCATTAAAGAAACAAGAAAGGAACTAATGAGGTCACAGCCGAATAGCAAATGATCAAGGAGTTTAAAAAAGTTGAAGATTATGGGGGCTTGTTTGGACTGAATAGAATACCTGTTGTCCAAATCCTCCTCAGCAAGCAATTGTCCATAATTCAGTGTCTCGCTGAAGTCTTTGATGCTGCTGATTTTATCCCAGTCATCAAAACCCAGTGAGTGTGAGAATAAAGCTCAGCCAGTAGAATAGAGAGTCGTGGTGTGGAACCACTCAAAGCAATTACTGTTAAAGTTCATGTGTTCCATAAAGTCTGCGTGAAAATGCTGACTGAGGTCATGTAGTACAACAAGCCATTTTCTCTCCTCACTACAGAGACAAAGGAAATATTAATATTAAGTAGAAACAGACTGTAGAGGTTTTTGCGTAGCCATTATTTGTGGTGGGAATATAAAACCCACAGTAGACTTCAATTCCTGTATGATGTGTGACTGCTTAATTTCAGGACAGAGTGACTCAGGAGTTCTGTAGCTTTCCCTTGCTGATCTCCCACGTGGAGACCAGAACAATTACCGATGGAAACCTAAGAGAAATTACTTGTGGGCATGTGGAAAGGAGCATGTATCATGCTTTGAACCACAAGAACGTAAATGGTTATGATTGTGATGTCAATAGCGTGGCAAGTATTTGTCTATCCTTTCGGTTAGGAGTTCCAGAACTCTCATTTCACTTGTGTGTGGCAAGCACCGTACTCTGTTTTGGCTCGTAGCTTCACACTTATAGCCAGTCAAGATAAGTTGGACACCAAAGCAATGTTATGCTTATTAAACCCAAGTACAATGACAATTTGGTTTAACCAGTCCTCCCTCTCTCAGGGTAACTTTGACCATATATCAGATATTCAGGCAAGTTATCAAGTGGTATGTTGAAATACCCAAAGCTCTGTTGTTTTGGGCCAGCACGACTGTTTTGGGAATTGTCAGTCTGTGTTTTTCTTACAAAAACAATAATGATTATTATGGCCTTATTGCTTGAATACAGTGGATGTGTGTTTCTTTTTAATGGTAAAATTTCTTCTTCTTTTTTTCACATAACCCACACTGGATATTCCACTGTTTCACATCATGTCCTGTAAATATGAATCAGACAGTGATCTCATTCTGGAAAATTGTTACAGTAATTGAATAAATTGGAGATTTTGTGACAGTTATGGAATTGCTTTAGGAGTTTAAAGGAAGATATAATCAATAATTGGCTCTAGTATATTTGGATACTGTATCGTTGGATATCTTGTCAAACTGATTGGATGTGTTTAATAAATTAGAACTGGAATTCTGAGAAGAGTAAATGTCATGAACCTACAAAGTACAGTTGAAAAAGACTGAGAAGTTGGGCAAGATTTCCTGGTAGAATTGGTGCATGACGTTACAACTGGGTTAAGCAAATGCAATTAAATCGTAATCCAGAAGCATGTTTATCCAATATCTAAAAAAGTGAGTGTTTGGATAGATATAAATGATTTTTACATTTAATATTAGATATTTTTAAGACTCAAATTGTAAATATTAAAATAAATGTTCTGGGAATAGACAATGAACTGATGAGAGTAATCACAAGAATTATTCAAAATATAATATCAAGCAAATTTGGATGTTCTTATATTTGTGTTCAAAAAGACTTGGCCTGACTTCTGATTTGACTTGGCCTACTTTTTGATGCAAAGCATCATTTCAGGGAAAAAGATTCTTCTCTAACTCTTAGGAGAAGCCAACTTAGATGTATTTAGGAGTGTAATCTTGCTCAATCAGCCTCTAAAATCCAGGATCACTAGACTGATTCTCTAGTCTTGGTGTCAAGAACTGCTTTCTGATCATCCCCGGTCTTGCTAGAACTCAAGCAATGCTTTTCCATGACGCCACAAAGACTCAAACAAAAGCCATCTGCCCTCACATTGCTCTGGCAGAGATCATTGAAGTCTGGGTGGACAGTTTATGGCTCATGCAGTGAGGGGCAGAGAAACAGACAGAAAGGAAGAGATGTTTCACTTAGAATGGTGTCCTAAAGGGAGAAACAAGAAACTTCCCCTTCAAAAAAAAAAAAAAAAAAAAACTGCCTTCACCTCGTCCCGAAGCCTGTCCTGTTTTTCCTCCCATTGAAGTCATTTCCCCAAGAGCTAACGATTGGTAAAACAGATGCTGCTCTGAACATCCGAACTTCATATCTTAGTAATTTTTCAGCAGAGCTTCATATGTCATTGTTCATGCACCAGTTGATACAAATTCAAGAGACAAGACACACAATGGTGCTAAAGCAGCTAATAAGGCTGACATTTCCAAACCACATAGACACTTAGGCTTTTCATCTGCCAAAGATGTGGTGACTGTTTGTGGGGGATACTAAACGGTGCAATATATTTTGCCCTGTACATCATCAATCGTGCTGTGTTTATGTCAATGATCAATTTGATCATTTTGCTCTTAAATTAAGTCCGAACCTTCAAGTAAAGTCTTCCAGTTAAGCAGGTGTTTTGCTATCATTTTAAACAACCAGGGAAATTAAATTTTTAAACGCAAACACCACTCTGGTTGGCTGAGGACATTAGATGGTGTTTCAAAATAACTTGAGCACACTTCCAATGTAAATATGTTAAGTCATTTTAAATATCTTCTATTAAGTTGTAATTACTATACATAACACTATCAACAGATGCGTTTATAATCTCTATGCGTCTCTATGTGGAATGTGTCTCTATGTATTCCTTTTAAGGTTTATGCAAAGTTCACAATGCTGATAGTTTGCTCCATGACGAGATCTGGGCAAGGTCTGCGTATTAGGCTTATTTACAGTCTGAGCGTGTGGGATTGGGGATTGCTTCTGTGAGTGTTTTTCAATAGAATATTCTCCAGAGGGTTTCCCTGGTTCAGTTCTCTTGCCCTTAGGGAATGTCACATACAGCAGAAAGTCAAAACTTCTTTATGACAGAATGAGTCACCCTCTTCCCCAAAGCACTGGTAGCACAATGCCACATAGAATTCCTGGGCATTTACTAAGGGTGGAGTAAGGTTGTGTAATCATTTATATTTTTCAGCTTGTCTATGCCCATCACAGATATCAGAGCAATAATAAAAGTAGTAGGTAATTTTCTGTTCATGGTTAGCTACAGCTTCTCTAACTATTTCCTTCACACTTGGTTGACAGAATGTGACAATTATTAACAGAGAGCTAATTTTCAATGAAGGCCACTAGAGGCCACACTTTTGAGTGTTGTTTTTTTATTGACATTAGCTCCTGTTCAGTAGTCTCACACAGCTAGACCTTCACATTGATGGCTTAAGGTCTGGAATACTTGGCAGCATTCAATGGCCAAGACCCACCAATGAGGCAGTTTTAACCAACATGTCAAACAACCAATCCCAGTTTGTTTGGTTTCAGGGAAAAAGAAAAGGAGTGGTTTAAAAATTTTAGTCGTTGAACGAAACGTTTGGGAGTCGTTGAGCAAGTAAGGTAAAATAAAGCGTATTATAAGACAATGAACGTGTTTTGATTTTTTGTCTTTTGCATGTATATCAACCTGTTGTTTCAGGTCCTAAAACCAAAATATTAACCTTTTATAATCCAAATCAGCTGCACTTTAAGAATATATGCCTTATTTTTTGATTGTCAAGTCCAAATTGGGTGGATTACAGTTCGGGGGCAGTATGCTCTACTGTGATATCACTGTCTTAAGTGAAGAATTTAGGATTATTCAATTGCACTTTTCAATGCTCTCAACCTGCATCAGAGGTGTTACATTTTGGCTAAATATGTGGTTGAGTTCCAGACATTGGCTGCACAGCCACAAGCACCACAACTTTTCCCTCCTTTCTATTAAACACTTCTGGGAATTTTGAAGATTAAGTTGCCAGTTTCTGAAAGCCTTACTTACAGCCATCTGTCTTGACAACCAGATAAGAAAGCAATTTCAAGTAAGGTACTTCACACGAGACCAAGCCCAGACATCCCTAGTCACCGAACCAACCCTAATGCAATAGGAAGGACTAATTCAGAGTAAGAGCAAAAGATGAGGTCAAACAGATTATTCATGTGCTTCCTGCCCAGAGTTGCTGGAGGAAGCCAAAATTCATCCAATTGTCTGAGACTAGGAACTATTAGTCCTATTAGTTCACGCACACAGTTTTTCTGCACATTTTGAGGTATAGCACCAGAAATAAATTAAGGAAACTCCAAACTTGTAAGTTTTTGTGCTCACCTGAGGTGTTTTTTGACTTATGCAAAAAAAAGGTTTGGAGATGTCAATGTCAATTTACAGAATAAATTCCTCCGTGAGCATTAAAAAGTCATGCGACTTTACACAATGGGACAGCGAATCCTGATTAGACTGGTCTCGTCCCACTGCATCTGAAATGTTGTTATTTTCATCTGAAATGCTAGAGCAAAGTCTGTCATCAAATTATTTCTCTATTACTGACTCCCAGAACTGTCTTTTCATGACTGCATTACCAAACAGCAGATATCCGCTTTCAAGAGTAATGACCACATTTACTTGATCTGCTCACTACGACGTGCAATAAATGTATCATATATGAAAATAATTATATTAATTGACTTGTCCTTCTGTACTTAATAATAGGAAGTTTGAGTTTATCAGTTTTTGTTCTCTTTGACTCATTGGATGGAAAAGATGTTTAATTGCAAATGTTTTATGCTGCATTTCAACTTTGGATGGAAACTACTGTTTCAATGTTATATCATGGAGTCAAGAAGAACATCTCTTATGCTAACATATTTATTTGTATTTATTTGCTCAAGGTAACTCAATTTCCACTGCCTGAAAGAACTACATTAGACGGAAGTTAGGAGAAACCCATAATGTCACATCTTTCCAACTCTGCATAAACCAACACTTAACAAGTCTTAAAAAGAGCCAGTCTTTCTACGTCATTCACTCTCCAGATTTCCAACTCATTATTTTCTTGGCGGATCTAACACAATCATCAGTTTGACTGGCCTGGTGTAAATGTTATAAGATGGAGTAAGAGTAGTCACAACATATCACTGTAAAATTGTCTGAATTCGTTCTTTTCGTTCCTAATGTGCAGCAGCCTCTTTCGGGCCTCCATGAGTCTACCATCCTCGGCCACTTGAGAGCACTTGCACACTACAGGAAGTAAGTGCGCAAGACTGTCCCAGGTCTTCGAAATGCAGTGCCCATTGTGCATCATGTTCTGGATATAAATTGTGAGATTTCTTGCACAAAAACATCCCGTTTCGCAAGCAATGGCAGAAGAGCCGTTCGACGATTCCCCTGGATTCCGTTCCACAGTTCCTACGTACTTTTGTATTGATTGCCTTCGTCTCCTTGCATCACACACGACATAATTTAATGTATTATATTGAAGCTTTTTATTTAAGAAGATATATGGTGATATATGTGTAAGAGTTCAACAGATTTGTTTTTCATTCAGCTTCACAAATATTCAGTTCATTCCGATTTAGCATCGCGTTTGGTGTGAGCAGATCATGATGTTAATGTTATGGTATGTCTGATTTGAGCAGAGATTTGTCTGAATGCTCACTGCTTTGTTGGAGATGCAATGATTCAGCTCTTTCATTTTTAAAACCACATGGCTGGGTTTATAGTCCAACTGCTTGAGTTGATTTGAACTGTTTCTGACAGTCATATGCATTTTTCCTATTGTTCTCTTTTTTTAACAAGGGACCAACAGTTTTGCTGAACTTCTGCCTCTCACATACACTCACTCAAAAACATGTACATTTTAATATGACTGGTGTGTGTGTGTGTGTTTGTGTGTGTGTGTGTTTAACCCTGCACCTCCTTGCATAAGCATTTCCAGATCTAAAGTCATTCCAGCTGTGAACCTTCATACAGGATGGCTGTTTTCACAAGTGGAGCTCTATGATCTGCTTCAAATCAGTTCTGAATTCAAACAAGTCTCTTCTTTTGTACCTTCTAAATAACTATTTTGATCTGTTATCTGTGACCCGTGTAACAAGTTGGGGCTTATGCTTTCTTTGTGTTGCTATGCTGTTGGCAAATGATCTGTTACTGTTGTTTTACATGATCAAGTACAGCTTAGCATTGTGGGCAGGGTGTAAATTAACGCTAGCCAAAAGCTAAATGCAAATAAAAATGGATTTAGTAAGGAAATTACTCACCAGGTGTCGGGAATTATGATATAATTCAATTTAACACAATGGCTTTACTTAAATTATGCTGACGACTGTTGTGATTTTACAGTATTAAATAATAACCATAACTTGATCACACATACAGGGAATATTTCTCACTTGAGAAATAGAATCATAATCATAAATAGAACCAAATTAAGATGTTTTTGATGAAATCCGAGAGCTTCCTGATTGTGCAAAGATGGACTACCATGATCAAGACCCAAAAACGTAGCAAATACATTGTTAAAATGTGACATTTGACGTAATCGTACTTTTACGAAGCCACAAGAATACTTTTTGTGTCCAAAGAAAACCAAATGAACAACTGATGCTTCAGTCCAATTTGCTGAACTGGTTTATTCAGTTCACTAAAAAGATCTGGATTACAGGTAATAATGTTGTAAATAAAGTTCAGTTTCTTGCACAAACTGACTGTGAGACCTCAATATATCGTCAAGAGCCATTGATATTAATTTTGTGGTCATTGATATGCGTTTTGACTCTAAAAGTGACATAAAAACTGCTGACCACGGTTTTAACTAAAAATCTTCTTCACTGTCACCTACAACGACCAGGGTGACTAAATCAACAGCAGATTTTCATTCCTTAATCAAGTATCCTTTTAATATGTAACGCAGAGGTGTCAAACTGGAGGGGCAGAACACTGTATAGTTTAGATGCAACCCTTATTAAACACACCTGATCCAGCCAATCAAGTCATTTAGGCTCATTCGAAAACTGCATGGTATGTGTGTTTGCGCAAGGTTGGAACTGAACTGTGCAGGGCCGCGGCCCTCCAGGAGCCGAGTTTGACACCCCTGACGCAATGCAATATCAAATAACACACTTCAGAATGCTATGTGTGCTTCAGTATGCTACTCGACAGATCATCGATAGACATTTTGGAGATGTTCACGCCGCCTGAAATAAATGAAAAAAATGAAATGAGTGAGTAGTCTGAATCAGACGTGAGATAAACCATCGGGATTTCCTCCGGTTCTCCCCGATAGCAGGTGTGGCAAAGTAAACAAAGCCTCAGACAAATCTCACTTTAATGGTTTTCACGAAGTTGTTGAAGCATGTTAGGCTGCACGCTGCCCATGAAGCACATGTAAAACCGTTAAACTGCTTGGTTTTTTTTCATACATTGTCAGAAATAAAGGTTGCCATTTCAAAAGGTACACTTTTGCAGCTATTAGGTTCAAATATGTACACATTAAGTACTAATATGTACCTTTAAGGTCACAAAATGGACCCTTTAGGTACAAATATGTACCTTTTGAAAAGGTACGGCCCCGGCTTTTGTACCTTTACTTCTGAGAGTGTACTTTACCATACCAAAAGCTGTCAAAACAAAGAGATGGAAGTAAAGGTCTGGTCATTTTCCATTCGTATTTTGAACATTTTCCATCGTCAAAAACAGAAGAAGCAGATGATTATGAGGCCTGCTTTTTTCTTGGCAAGAGCCCAAAGAGCAAATTCACCCAAGATGCCACTGGATTTTTTACAAGGATGCTTTTTTGTTGTTAGCTTTTGCATTCATTGTTGACAAGAATGTTATTGATGCTGTCGCTTTGTTTGCAGTTGTTATTGTCATATATAAATAAGCGAAGGGAACGAGACCCTAAAGATTGCACCTTAAAAACAATGACTCAGATGCAGACAGGCTCATGGAATGGAAAATCCCATCTTCTTCTAAACTGTTTCCAACATATTCTACACACAAACAGTCAGAGCGCATTAACGTCACATTTAGATGTGCCTGCTGGTGGAATATAAGAGGAATAATAGTCTCATGGAGAAATATCTGCTGAGAAACAATCGGGATGTGCACTGAAAAATCTCAATATTATAAAAAGAAAGTCTTGAGATTGAATGATTCATTAATTCATTCAGTTGGTGAAAAAATTAGTCAATTTATTTAACGTCATTTTCAAAGTCTCTTCGATTTATGAATGGAAATAAAAGTGGATCCATTCCATTCCATTTTTTTCAATTCCATTCCATTCCATAAAGGTATAATTCACTCTGAAACAGCGGAAGCAAGCGCCCTCATATCATTTGGACATAGTGGTGTTTAAGAGGTAAAAAAACAATATAAAAACTCTTTGTTTTCTCACACAAACTGCTCTTTTCATGTCTTAGGCCATCAATGTATCATTATGATGGGGTATGGTTTAATTACGCTGTGTGACGCGCTCAGGCGTAGTCATATATATATATATAAATATATCTTATCTGTATTCTCGTGATTCGTACCACCCATTGGGTAACGTTGGCATGTCTTGTGTTCGGATCTTTTTGTCTATTCGATACTGTAAAGTCGAAAACAATCACATATTCAGCTTAATGTATTCTCTGCAGTTTGACAGTGCTCTTTTCCCACTGAGGAGGAATTTCACACTGTATTTTTAATAGCACATTTTACCCTTTATTCTAAATGCATGAATATTCTGCATTGAAAAAGTTGGCTTTAAAAACAGCATTATTCCTCCGACGGCAAAAATTAGGTAGTGGGTAAATCAGTGATGGCACCACGCACAGTATTGAATGAGAACTCCCTATTTGCCTCGCAGGACTTGTGGGCTGACTCGGCATTTGAGGAATGCGTCTAATTGCTGTCACTTTGACTCGGCTTGTCTGTTCTGAAGCAGTTAAATATGCCAAAACCCCTGTATGTGACGCAGAGCTTATCGTTTAATAACTGCTAATAACTACTGTGATTCACAATTCACGGTATACTATCATTTTAAAGAATGAGGATTCATAATTGGCTCTGTCAGTAAAGTGCTGCCTACTTGAATAAACTAACTTCATTGTTGTACTGTGTTGACTCCATGGCAACCAAAAACACAAGATCGAGTTTTATTTCCGCCGCAATTGTTTGTGGTTACCTTCAAAAGCATGCAGAAATGTCATTTCTAGATGTCACACAGCGCAACATCCATGGCTCATTTTTCTTGGTTATGGAAATATACTTTCCATTCGTTTTCTCCATAGGGATTTTAGAACCAACTCCGAGATAAATCGCAACGCTGCTACCTTTCTAATAAATCGAAAGCTAAATAAGTAAGGGAAACTTCAAAAAAGTACAATATAAAAATACAAGCCGTATAGCATTGATTAAATGAATAGAATAGGATTGTTGTTGTCTTTGTTGCATTGGTTTATTCTGCTTAATCCTTCTATCCGGCAGTGTCTGGAGAGCAGGCGAGTGTATGAAGAGCTGGATGGGTGTGTGGAGGAGGGTGTTTGCTCTCTGCTGCCGGCCTTGGCGGGACAATAGCGAGCTTCTGAAGCGCAGAGTGGTGGGATGAAGAAGATGAGGAGTCAATGAGTGAAGAGGAGGCAGCGATATGTCAGCTCTTGACCCAGCCATGAGTGTAGGAGGCCTGGCTCAATTACACAGCACAGCCCAGGACTGCAACATGGGCTAATTATTTTGCTACAGTTTCCTGTTTGACTGTTTACTTGCTATTTGACTTGATGAGATGACATGTGACATCTCAGTATTAAACTATCCCATATTAGCAAACCATTTGTTGATTTCTCTGAAAAGTAATGAGAAATTAGACTGTGAAGATACGGTAAGGTAACACTAAACCACTGAAACTGCATTAAATTAACTTTAAATTGATGGAAAATTAACATTACTCAATCACATCATCTGCTTTATCATTCACTGGATGGGTGACAAGACCATTCAAACTCTTTTAACTTGAACTTATTCATTTTTTTATGCGTTATTTTATAGCAAAACGTTTCCGATCATGATTTGAAACCATAACAGGCATATGGTATTTTCTAACAAATAAATACATATTCCCAGTTTGTATTTAATTTTATTTAATTTTATTTTATTTCACAGCTATTTGAGCCAAATGCTGAATTAAACCTATATTTCACTTTTTTTTCTTCTTTACTCACAATAATCTCATATATTTTTAAGTTACCTTAAGCGTCCTGCTTCTTTATAAAGAAAGAAAGCTATGGCGTATGTGTAATTATTAGCTTGTGCATTTTTCTGCATGACACTTCAAAATGCATCACTCACCAAACAACAAAAACAAAGAAATTTTAATATCTATCTATCCGTCTGTCTGCCTGTCTATTTATTTATTTATTCATTTATGCTTGTTTTTACTAGGAAGAATCAGACAGCACTGTTTCTCACGTCACGCTCACGGGATGTCTGTCAAGCATTCGCAGTGAACCATATAAAGGCCGGAATATATCAGAAGAATTGAACGCTGCAAGTAAAAGATAACGCCGTTGCTTAGAGAGCTATCTACATCTTTGCATTTTCGTTCGTTCATCCACAGAGGAGTTTCTTTCACAGTCAATCGTGACATCAGAGCCGAGAAGGAATTGCAGGAGATGTGATCGAGCGTGAAAGACCTTCATCATGGACTCATCTTTTTCTCAGAATCTTCCTTTCGTTGCCTTCAGCTCTCCGGGCACAGAGCCAGCACATGGAAGCCATAAACATGAAAACACCTTGGGCCTCTCCCTCTGCAGTGCTCCTTGAATCAGAGGGCTTGTGCCTCCACGCCCCATTGACGTTACAAACCGCTCTAACCTCAGCCAGTGACTCCACCTCATGGCCCTACAGGAGTTACAGTATTTGACTACAATCAGTGTCTTGCTAGGGTAAACCCCCTAGAAAGAACTCCAGGCTCGAGAGTAAAGATGACTGGCAGGTTGTCAAATTTGCACGCTCGACTACATAGTGAAAAAAGGGCGCATTCAAGATCACATACCCTGAAGACTTTAATGTGCATCGCCCACATCATTCGGGAAAACCCGTCCAACCACTTCCATTAACCACAACCCTCATCGCAGTCAATATAGTACATACTCTTGTGGTACAGCAGTTAAGTGGATGATAAGACTTTGGACAATAAAGCTTCTGTGTATTAAATCTCCATCCATGTTTTAATAGACCATGTGCATGTAAGTTTAGTTCCACCCCCTCCACTAGTCCCACTGGTCAAATTTCACATTGAGCTTTTGGGTCCAAACCACGGTATTGCAAAAGATGCAAAGAATTTAAGCTGCTCTCTGGGGGCTATTTATTTGGAGACATTCTGCTGTGAGAAGTGCATTAAACTATAACGCAAACATGCAAATTAAATATCATCAATAGTGGTTCATTTTTTGAAAATAATGCATTTATAACTGTGACTCGTATTTGAATTAATGGTTAATGCACGCCCCATTTACTTTAGCTCAAACAGTAAAGCTAGCAAAAAGAGGGTTTGGGAATGCAATGCATGTACACTTTTAATGCAACTGTAATCATTGTTGCATAAAAGCATCTGCCGAATGTAACCAACCGAACTCTAAAAAAATACATTTGGGTCTAAATGTTCTAACGTGAAGCCATTAGATTACAAAAAAAGCCACATGGGAGTGTCAGATTGGGTCGAGAATGCTATAAAATAAATACTGTGTGTTTTGCCATCTTGGGTCCATTACTATGGAGACAGGCCTTGGTAATGCCTGGACGGGTAAAGAATTTGGGTTATCAAAGTTAAGTACTATATCATTGCCAAAGCAATCCTGACTGGAATCTTCAACCCCAGCTGGTGCACTACACACAGTTATGTCTTCGGCAGAACTGAAATACAACAACACTTGACCTTTGCTGTCTCCTACCTCTCCAGCCGTGAACCAGTCAGAAGGGTTAAGAGGTCTGGGTGTCTCCCGGGTCACATTCCAACTCAACACTGGTCTTGTAAGGGCAGTCCCTGACAATGCAATTGACATGTCTTTGAAGAACTATTAGGCCAGAAGAGTTCCTTACACTGCCATAGTCAGACTATACATAAAGACATGTGGCTATACCAGCTTTCTTTAATCGCTTGTATATTTGTGTCTAATTGACTTAAACTCTGAGCGTTTCAAAGTCTCAGGGGACAGTATCTTTAGTGTCATGTTTTCAATAGCACCATACGTATTTCCGCCTACATCAAGTCTACACCAGACATTACCATTGTCATGTAGCACCACGCCACAACGGCTTAGAGGCTGTCTACACTAAATAAGTCAAATCAAAAATTATAAATGGATTTGTAAGCATGTTGAGTACATTATACATAAAAAGAGGCAACATTTTGTTTCTCACCACATCTAGTGTAGACCACTAGAAACAAGCTTGAACAGCAAACACAAGCAAATCACTTTAGAGAGGTTTTAACAGGGTTGAAGTGTTTGAAATTTGAAAAACGTACTGCAGTAAAATGAATCGCGAAATAAAGTTTCAAGCGTTCTTGCGGCATGCGAATATTTGAACATTGTTTTCACTAAAGTCAGAGAGCTGCAGGAAAGACACAGTGGTAAAAATGAGATGAGACCCCTCTGTTATGATATATGAGTGGACTGGCCCAGTTCAAAGCTGGGTGTGTTGGGTATCAAATTGCATTATATATGCTTTTAAGTTCAATACCCAACAGGGACATGAATAAAACAATGGAACCACTGGACGAACTTTAATTTGAAGAGATGTACATTTCTGTGTGGGAATTTCCCATCAAAATTATTAATGCCAGGTTTTTGGTCGCTGTGAGAAAACTCCTCATGTCATACTCACTTAGTGCAGTCGGCCAAGTGCCCTTCCTGTGAGCGTAATTCTTCTTTAAATTCAATTCAACTCAGGGCCTCTGAACTATAGCTGGAGCCCCAATTGAAGCGGTTCCATCTGCTGGCTTTCATTCTCCATCGTGGTTTTGTTTGTGGGAGTTGTACTAAAAAAAGAAACGTCATTTCTGTCATTCCTTTATTCTGTCTCTCGTTTTCTGCATCTGCAATACAGCCGTCTCACATTTTCTTATGCAAATACCCGAGGCGCTTGCGTTTCTAGAGCAAAACGGATCGTGACTGAATGACTCAAGAAAAGAGTTTGCAACAACTATTGAGGTAAGTAATTCCAACGATGACTAACAGGACTAGGGAAATGTCAAGATCTGAATGGCTAATACGGGCCAAGCAAATCACAGCAGTGAATCATTTTGTGAACGGGGCCTTAACAAAGCTCCACTTTCCTGTTACTCTCAGCTCTACGCAACGGATTCTGCAGCCTATAGACGTGACGAGAGAAAGGAGGGGCAGAGAGGGAGGGAAAGGGGAGGCACTAGGACCTGTTGGCTCCTGCAGTGGAGGTCAGGGGAGTAGCTGTGGGACTCCAACTTTCAGAACAATCAATTTCCCTTAAGAGAGAGTGGGAGCAGGGCTGTAGTGGATGGCACAGGACCTGGATACTCGCATTTTGTAACGCCGAACAGGACCGGGCATTGGGGATAAACCTGTGGAGAGTTTGAGAGCTGGAATACAACCAACTTGGGGATTTTGACATTTCACAAACGTGAGAGGAGAGCAGCTGTGAGGTAAGCAGCACCGGGTGCTGATGTTTTGAAGTATGAGTTTCGAGCTGGTGAATGGTCTTGCTGCCTGTCAACAAGCAAAAGGGAAGCTTTTAATCTGAAATGAGCCCGTATCCTATGACAGGAAGACTCAAGGTGCTGTTGACAAGCAAAGCAATGCATGCATTGAAAAGAAATAACTTGAGTGATATACTAGATGGTATCTGGAGGGGAGAGGACCAGCAGAAGCAGAGCTCACTTCATCAATTTCCAAAAAAAATAAAAAGTAAAGAGAAAAAGAAGAAAAACCCAAACTGTTTCTGAATGAATTCCAAACCAAACTGTGTGGTTTGGACAAGAATAACTTGTGGTATTATGAAAACCCAAGCGTTCTGGGGTGTGAGAAGACATGTAGTTGAAACAGAGATAATCTTGGAGGTCTGCTAGGTGCTGAGGACCACCAGCCTTTGCAGAAGTATGCTTAGAAGTTAGAGACCCCTAAAACATCAAACCTCCCCCTTTCTCTTTTTCTTTCCATCTATCCGTCAAACCACTCATGTTACACAACCAGAGGGTCTCGCTGCCGTTGCTTCATTCCTCTCCGAGACATGGAACGCGTTACAGATTTTTATCATTTTCATCTGGACAGGAGCTGTGGTTAACATATCAGCCGGCTTCAGGCTGAAGTTGAAGTCTGAATATGCAAACGGGAGGGAGAAAGTAAAGGGATTGTATGAATATTTGGCAGAATGATGTAACAGACTGGGGAAAGTTGGAATATACAAATAAGACGTGCTTTTTTTAACACATACAGTCCAGTACAGGTTGGGCAATTGAGTCAACATCTGTAAAAGATAAAGTCGCCTACATTATGTACTTCACAGAACTGTATATGTACACTTGCCTGTCCAAATGCAGGTTGACGGCCCTCTTGAAGTCGCTTTGGATAGAACCCAACGTTTACTTGACACTGAGTGAGTGAAGCCTTTCAAATTCCCAGATGCTCTCTTGTCCTGAGGCAGATGGACAGTGCTATTTTCCTTCCATACAATGATGTCGGCTATTATTATTCATGAGCAGGGTCAGGTTTCCCATTGAGCCTGAATTAAAGGTTTCTCTCTGTAGATCTGTGCTCACGTAGCGTAGCGTGCCGCTGTGGTAATGAGAGGTAATGAGGGCTTCTAATGAGGCAGGTGGGCCACTGCCAGCAACTCCCCTGGGTGTTTAAGTTACCCAGGCTGAAGGCTCGAGCCTATAGCTTAGTCCCGGCATTGGCCGTGAATATATAAAATGACCATACAGCTCGACGAGAGCACACTGACCATCTGGTGGATCTAGTTTTACTCACCCTACATTCCACGTTCACACACAAAATACTTCTGCAGAAACCCGACACAAACACGCACTCCGGGGTCCTGTTCGACTCTCTCTGGCACCCGGCTGAAACGATCTGGAATATATAGTATCTTCTGATGGATTTCGGAGTTTGGACAGCCCTGGGGCTCTTGTATGCACTGCCAAGACAGTTTTATGAGTATTTGAGCTCGCTTCGGAGCGCTTCTGTTTAGGATAAGCCGTGTTTGTTTGTGCAGAGAAGGCCGACCTTCGACAGAGAGCAAAATTTAATGCCCCCTATGGCCACACAAGAGCTTGAAAATGGTTCCCATGGTGATTCACGCAACATTTGAGTAGGGAAGTGAAAGTGATAAATTAATAGAATGACTGTAAAATGAGGTGCGATGCTGGAATATATCAACGTCAGTAGAGGAGCACTAACAGATAACAAAAACATGTCCTTTTGGTTTCGGTGAAGGCACCATATGCAAATTAGAAGTCTAGGCAATATTATTGATAGGTTTAATCTTTGATAGTGCAGATTAACCACATTTAGGTCGTGCAATATTGTCCAAATGTAACAAAAAAAATCTTTGTACGAAGAAGAGGATTGTTTACATGCCCAGACAGATGCTTGAATGTATTCATGAATCTTGAAGCCACTCGTAAGAAACCTATAAACACACTCCAAAAACCTGTTTCTCATTTAAAACCCTGATGCGATTTCTGTCAAAATGTTTATAGAACATTATTCGTCTGTTCCAAATACATCATAAAATTCTTTGTCAAGCTTTGGATTTCATCCCAAGAGGCTGATAGTACTTGCCCTTTTTTCTTTTTTTGTTGTGTTTTGTTTTGTTTTGCAGGAATCACACAATTTAAACACACAGCGGCCTTTTTATGTATCATAAGTGATCTCATATTTTGTTTTCCAGCCCAAAAAAAAAGAAGTTAAATACTCTTTGCTATCTGCATCACAAACGATGACAACATTTTAGTTTAGGGACTAATTCTCACTATAAATTAGTAGCTTACTAGCATGAATATTACTAGCATACTGATTGTTTATTACACACATATTAGTGCCTTATTCTAACCTTTCTTTTTTATTAGCATTTTTAGGGTTTTAAAGATTTGAGCATAGTAAAATGCTTTCTATATTAAAAATAATGCTTTAGTTTAGTGACCAATTCAAAATCACTATTACTTAATTGCTTTATAGTACACGCGCACTAGCATATTAGCTGTTTATTAGTAGGTTTCTTATAAAGAACATAAAAAAACTTATAAAGCAAATAGTATTACCTTATTCTGCATGACTATATTTAACCTTAAATGACTGTAAATGACCATTGATTTAAAGAACCAAGAACAGTAGAAAGATGGTTCATATGCCCTGTTTCATAAACGTACGTATTTTTATTAGACATAGTAGTCCATATTCTGAAATATTGCTTTTATCATTTTACAAGTACAGATTCTGAAATATTTCTTTAGTCCATGTTTAAATCCCAGATTTCGCGGCCTCAGGCTTTCAGACCTCCACGCACTGTTTATACTTCAGGTCCTTTTTATAGTTTGCAAACATTTTCAAGGTTAAATCTATCCCTCTTGCACATCTGAATCTTCCCTTAGGTTCAGCTCACGAGCGAGCGTGTTTCATCCGATCCCTGACAGCGTTTGGACTTATGTACACAAGTGACTATAATGACTCATTTCGCGTCGACAATCGCCACTAAAATAACAACTGGGAGAAGTTTGCTTAACAGATGTGATGTGCCCTAATTTCAGCTTGACCGCGGAGCATGATGTCTTCACCTGTACCCCACCCACTGTACTTCTGTTTTCATTTCATAGACAGATGACATGTTTCGCAGTGCTTGTCTCTACATGAGGTTGTCTCCAAAACATACACAGAACAGACACACACACACAATCAGTGGGCTTTGAACTTGCCGTAACCACTTTCCCCTTGTGGGCCCTGACTTTACGCTACTACTTTGTCTTTTGCTACTGCAGGTGGGTAAGTAGACAAGTAATTTCATGTTTAAGATTAACAGATGATTCAGACATCTGTGAGAATATTTACTTTTACCGTGTGGCTTAATGTATGGCTCGCTTTCGGTGTGTACATTGCATGGTTGCATAACATGTCCATGGACTTGTTTTTTTTTTAATCAACATGGAGATTCTAGGTTCAAAGAGTTTGATCATGTACTTGTAGTCTTGTAACTGTTCACTATTACATTTCACCAGTTCGTTATAAACAAACAAGGTTTTTTTACCAAAAGTAAATCATTTTAAAAGTACTAATCATCCAATTAAAATGAGGACAGAAAACATTCAAAGCTTTCCTGTGTTGTTTAACACAAATACAAATCAGTCCAGCATGCAAAAAATAACCGTACCTGTCAAACTAGCGGAACATGATAACTACTTCCTACTTTCTGTGAAACTGGATCTTGTGGACGATTCAATGCATTCAAATCGATGCAAATGCAAACGTGCGTGTAAGAATGAAATGTATTTTATTTGTTTCATAAAAGGAAAAATTGCAGACAGAATTAATTAATCCATATTGAATTAATATAAAATATTTTCAAGTTTGAATGAAAATGATTTTGACAAATTTCTAAAAATGTACAATTGACCCACAATTTCTGCCACAATTGAATGTTTTTTTCCCTAAAAGATCTTTTTAAATAGTTAACATTAACTTGTAGTCAAGACCTTAAAATGAAATATAAAGCCTTAGTGTTGATGTTTTAAGTTCACTGAAGAAAAACAAGATATGTGAAACTTTAAATAACATTATTAGAACATTATTATTAACCGAGTTCGAGGGATTTAGCATAAAACATCTCCTCTAATTATATGGAGGTGCATCAATTCCAATAAAGATGTAATTATCTAAAACTGTACAAAGTAGTAAAGTGATAAGCAACTGTGTGTTTAGGACACAAAAACATGCCACATTCTGTATTAATTTAGACTTGAAGACAAAGGAAGTTGTCTTTAAATTTCCACTTCAGATTATTCTCCAACAAAACATCGTTTGAGACGTAGATGTGATAATACTTACTCTGTAAAAGACTTTTACAAATAAGACTGTGATGTCTATCTACTGTTTCACACGATTTTCTAAAAATTCGAAAAAAAAACCTCAAAAAACGGGTAGACGTCCTTCATGGTGTCTGTCACCGTGCTTATATAAGACCGTATGTGTGACGATGTGTAACTTCCCACAAAACGGATTTCACATTGGATTTACAGCCTTGAGATCTATGGGATCTACTGCAACCTCTCACATTTCCGCTGTGTGTGGCCTCGGGAAGAATTATCACGCACCTTTCCAGAGCATGTCTGGCCAGTCGTTCTGTGATCTTCTGGCCTGAGTCATTCTGTTGGCGCTCACAGCTGCTCGACATGAACGCTCGTACGGCTTTAGAGCCCATTTCCTGCAGCCATAAACACTCGATGGCAACGACCTGTAGACGGTGATGACGAGCCATCTCCCCGCTTTCATCCCTCACATAATTGGAAGAGATGTTTGATGTTAAATCCCTCGAACTGAGGACGCAATGATGAGCTCTGGTTAAAGTGCCCCTATATATGGCGTTCATATTTTAATTTGGGGAGTCCCCAACAACAACGAGGCCAAAAACATTATCATTGTCTTATTTTTAGGTCTGTCAGTTTATATGTCTCATATCTCTCATGTCGTTTTGTGTCATATTTATGCCTTACTAGTGATACTGACGAGCAGCGAGGGCAGCTAAGCTGATATTGTGTTAAATATTTCAAACCCCATATTATGTGTTTTTATCAGTTTTGCAGAGAACATGGTTACTTTGAAAGTCACAGCAGAACTGTTGTGTGTCTCTGAGCAACACACGGTGTTACGTTTCTGAATGATTCTCTTTTTGAACGAATCGTGTGAACAGATGATTCAAATACCCAGACGTTTATTTAAAAGGTTACTGCCAAAATGAAAATGTTGTCATTAATCACTTAAATTCATGTCGTTCCAAAGACGTAAGAGCTTTGTTCGTCTTTGAATCACGATTTCAGATATTTTTGATGAAAACCGGGAGGTTTGGGACTGTCCCATTGAGTCAGAAAAGTATTAAAGATCTGAATAGTCCATCTGTCATCAGTGGTTCAATCTAAATTTTATGCGACCAGTATACTTATTGTATGCAAAGAAATTAAAAATAAATCTTGTTATTCAATAATTTGTCTACTGTCTGTGCCACCCACTGAGATATTTCACTCCCCAAAAAATGATTTCTGTCATCATTTAATCAAACCTCAATGGCTTAACCTACTTTCTTTTGTGGAACATAACTGCATTGAACATAGCTGTTTTGGTTATCAGAGACTTGTGATCTTTGAGATATTTCTCAAATTGTTTTCTATGTTCTATAGTTTACGTCAGGCCGTTATAGCCTAAATGTTTATGTGTAATGCATTTTGGTGAATCAAATATTTCTAAAAGCTGCAATTTGTAATGTCTACTTGATACAAAAAAATGGCAGTTTAAATAATCTTTTGTGGGTATTTTCACAGTCCGGTTAATTTTGTGATCAATTAGATGACTTAATCAAAACATTATGTAATTAATTCGATTGAAATTTTTCATCGTCTGACAGCCCTACTTATGATATGCATTTATTTTGCCCTCACTTGCTGAAAGATTTTAAAAACGACTCGAGCTGATTCTTTCCTTTGAAGGACAATAACTTTATACACTCTGCACTTTCAGATTTAAGTCTTAGAGGGATGTTTTCATTCACTTAGAGCTGTGTTACACACCGTCATTTTCAAAAGTCCATAATGGGGACCTGAATGAAGGGTGTTAGTCACGCTAACCAAAAGCTCACCAACTAGTTTTCACTAGCTGGAAAATCTCCTCATTCCAAAAAGCCTCATTTTGTGTTCTCCTCTGAGATCATTCTTACAGCAGAGTTATGTATGCATTATGCTCAGATATTGTTTAGTCTGGACAGGTTGTTCACAGAACAGGTTTCTGACTCATATACGCAGTAACGCAGATATATAACTTTAACTTTGATTTTCAGAAGCACCAGCAGTCCATGATTACAGCTTGAACATCGAATCTCTCTATTTAGGAGGAATCTATGAAGGAATTTTCCTTTCATATGAGCAAAGCAAGCTTGAATCATCATTTCATATTTTTAGGAGTCTGCACAAAAGCACAATGCATTTAATCGAGTCAAAAACATGTGGAACGGTTCCAAACATCTAATCTCATTTCTATATTTCTTAACCAAAAACGCTGGGAAGTTAATTAAATACATGAAGCATTCAAACAAACTTGTACTTGTGAATCAAACTGACCAAAGCTACATACGAGTAGTGGATAAGACAGTTTTGGGTTTTTAATTATGGGCTCTATTTACTCAGGTGCAAATTTCAACATGCAATACAATGAAAAAAACACTACTTAGCATTTTGCATTTTTGCTGGAAACACTTTTACACTTAAAAAAAAATATCTGAGATAGTTACTCTTAAACACTACCTTTAGTTGCATGTACTTCAAAATGCAATATATATATATATATATATATATATATATATATATATATATATATATATATATATATATATATATAGAGATGTTTTTGTTGTTATAGAGTGAGAGAGAGCTTTTTTTTGTGTTAGTTAAATTGTTTTATGTCTTTTTTTATTTAAAGAAAATAACCCACCTGCAGTTTGATTGAGATTAATACTCAATGAAAATTGAACAGTTTAAAACAGAATTATCTGTTAAAAATCTATCTATCTATCTATCTGTCTATCTATCTATCTATCTATCTATCTATCTATCTATCTGTCTATCTATCTATCTGTCTATCTATCTATCTATCTATCTATCTATCTATCTATCTATCTGTCTATCTATCTATCTATCTATCTATCTATCTGTCTATCTATCTATCTATCTATCTATCTATACACACACACACGTATACATGTACATATTTTTAAGTAACCTTTTGAGTTATATTTGATTATCTTTGATCAATCCAACATCTAATCACACTTGTATGTGTGTGCATGAAGATAAGAATTAGCCAGGAAGGAATTAGCTCATCTGTTGTACATCACTTTATCTCATATTTGTAGGAGTACGTATGAACAGCTGGGTTCAGCCCTTGTGAATAAGAATAAGGCTTCTTAAAAGTGTAATATTATTGAAATTTGGCCTATACTTGAAAAGAGTTCACTTTTGTAACTGTTCCTCAACACACTAAGACACAGCCCACTTAGGTTTTAAAATGGGCGCTTTGCAATAATATCAAAATAAAACTTTTACTATAAGTACATTATAAATCACTGTTTCAATAATGTGTTTTAATATCGATGCGTTTGCTAACGTACTAAAGCACATGTTACATTTCAAGATAATATATTTTAAAAGTACTAAATTGCTAATTTACAAATATATTTAATATTATAACATGCACATTTTAAAAGAAATGAAAACATATTTTAGTTTACCAAGAATGCTTGTCATACTATTTGAAATAATTACGAAATTGCATGACGATGTACTTTAGTTAACTAATTGCTAATTAAACTAATTAACTAATTAAACTACAACAAATGTTATTTTAATTTCAAATAACATGCAATGAAGTATGGGGCAATGAAGTATGAAGTTTTGCATAAAACAAAGTTTTCTTTTAATGTATTTTTTTGCGCAATACCTTTTTTAATGCTAAATTGTACTTCTGTTTTGACAGAGTAAGCATGCAGGGCCATAATGTTCTTCAAAAGCATCACGTCTGTCTATCCACCGACATAAAAAGTATTATCACTAGGAGTAGCAAAGAGTTAAGTGTAGTAGTTTGACGCCATTCACTTTCAAGTAACTTTTTAAAACTGTTCTTTGAGCACGAATCTTTCTGTCAGCCGTCTGGTAGAAGGCTATGCATGAAGCCACATATATTTCTTGGCTGTCAGCTATGGTAAATTACGTTAAGATGAGTGAAGACAGCCGAAGGTCAAGTTTAAAGCAACTGTTTTGAACAAGAATGGCCACAATGAAAGATGTTAAACCCATTGAGACTAAGTCAAGAGGAACGAGTGCAGCTCTCCTCCCAACAGCGTAACGACAAGAATTTGTGCTTGGCAAGCCCCTCTCTAATTCCACAGTGAACAATCAAATTCTCACCAACTGAGGGGAAATATAGCATAGCATTGACTAAAACATAGCCATGTGTCATGCAGAAATTGTTGAATGTCAAGGCTGTAAAACTCCAATGTTATGGAAAAGACGTTAGACAGAAGTTGAAGGTTTTCCCACCAACAAAGAGCGAGGACTTACAAAAAACCAGTGGAACGATTCTGAACGTCAAACAATGAAAGTAATTTGATTTATTTCTCTCGAGGCCTGACTGGCAATGACAGTTTGGGAGAGTTCATTAGGAGAACTTTAAACACCGTCACACTTCTGAAATTCGCAGGCCATGGAGACGTTATGAGCCACATGGGACAGGAGAGACAAACAAATGTGTTCCCAAAGAACATGAGCCAGAAATCTCTAGCAATAGTAGGCTGAAGGATCAGGACGTTTTCTGTAACAGACTTGGCAGCTCGCTGGAATGAACTCATAGTTGCACATGGTTTTGCATGTGCGTCTTATCCACTAACCACCTGAAATCCAGTTCAACCAGGCACTAAAATCCTGGCACACAGTGCTGCATCATTATCAATGGCCATTGCTAGTCTGCTGCATCCTAAACAGGGCAAATACATGACGTTCTTAACAGGTATAATTCATTTTATTGAATTCCTCCGGTGTATGAGTGTTGAAGCCCTGGAGTAGGTCCATTAATACCAGTAAGGTACCAGTAAAACTACTGCTTATTCAGAAGTGGCATTAAAGCACCATGAAATCTTGCTTGAAACTAAATATCATGGCTCATTTCAGACCGAAGCCGAAGCTTCAATGTCTTGTACCGTGTGGAAAGATTGTTAGCAATCAGCCACCATTTGAATAATCTTTAAAATCGTGCTGTATTAGCTCATCTTCTTTGCATAATTGCACTGAATGATATTCATTGAGTTGTCAATGAAAAAATGATTCCTACTTCCTCATGCCACCATACAATCTCAACCTCGCTCAGACTTCAATTAGCAACATAACAGCCTCTTAACGAGACATGCCAAAATCACCTGAAACAAATTGATAAAACATTCGCCTTGGGCTTAAAATGTCTGTCATTACGAGTTTAATTCAGCCGCTACTGTTCACCCTTTGCTAATTACAGCTTCCTCTCAAAGCTTTGGTGAATATAGTCAGGTTCGCTAATTTAGAGGACTTGCTGCTCAAGTACAATTTTCTTTCCTTAAAAGGAAACCTTTTTTTTAAATACGCACTAGCTAGCAATGTTAAATGTTTAGCTTAGGCACAAATTACTACGTTTCCTCTTGAAATGCGATCTGTGGTAGACACGTTGTGGGAAAAAGGAGTCTCTTTGCAAACCAAAACGCTTATTTAGAAAATCATGTCAATTTTGTCAATGAAAATCAATTTAATTTGTGTGACAGGAATTAGTTTGTCTACGAATGTTAAATGGTTAAAAAAGGATTTTTTTTAATCCACTGTCTAACAATATTAAAAAACCAGTCACTACATTTCCAATTCTTGCTGGATATGTGCGCTGCTTTTAACGTGGTTCCCATCGAAACTACTAGCAAAGGGCATCTCAGGAACCGCATTCCAGTGCTTTGAGTCTTATCTCTCAGATAGGTCTTTTGGAGAGGTTAAAAAGTCATAACATTTAGCTACTTGTGTGCCTCAGGGCTCAGTTCTTAGACCACTTCTCTTCTTCATCTACATGGCATCACTAGGTTTTGTCATTCAGAAACATGGCTTTTCATATCACTGCTATGCTGATATACACTCTACCTTTGATGCTGTCCTGAAAGAAACCCTGGCAATGTGTTCAAATTGCTTCTATTTTCCTTATTTTTAAGCCTCTTTGGATAAACTAAGAACAGAGGTTTTACCTTTACACTAAAATGTTAAAATAAACCCTGTTCACGTGGATATTTTGAAAAGTTGCTGTATCGTTCATGCTAGGCTAGTAGTTTGCAATACTGCTTTAATGTAAAGAATAAAACAGCTAATATGCTTGCACTTCAAAACCTATTTTCAAATGTTTCTGGCCCACAAAACACCATCCATTTTTATACCATAGACTGCAAAGTGTAGTTTAACTGCACAAGTTTGCTGTTAGCAAATGCTCAGTCTTGAGGAAATGCAGAATCGCTGGACTATGTTAGCAATAGCGTAATTTGTGACTATAGCTGGCTAACATTACTTTTGGCAAAAGAACTCCAGGTTGGGATTCTCAAACAAACAGTCTACAGTGTTTATACTTTTTAGGTAGTCAGCTTACCAATGGCTTATTTAAATGCGACTCTCTATATATTAAGCTTGGGATATTAAAACATACTTTGGCACTGAACAAAATTATACACGTCACCTTTGAGCAATGCTTCAGCCTTCAGCAAGCAGCTCCACTGAGTAAATTTGTCTTTTTCAAGGATTCATTTGTGCATTAGCTACTTTAGTGTTATTTTATTAATTACTCACGTATGTACACTTAAAAGTCGGAAACTCCTTAAATTTCTCAAAAAGCAATGGACCGACTTGGCTGCAGTACAATGTGAAAACAAATGAACTAATGTTCCCATAATTTAGTGTTGGCACCAAACACAAGGCTCAAAGCCATATCAAATCAACTGTTCAGAGTGGGAGTTGTGCATGATGTTTTAGATTTAATCAAGAAATGGTTATATAATTCTAAAAGCAGCCCTGATTTCTGACCAAGACTTAGGGGAACGCAAATGTTGTACAATGCTCACTGACAGCCCTTGTCCACTCGTCTCCATCTGTTTAAATTGTTTGGAGGAAAGGCTCTAAATGATCTTAGCTGTCAGCCTATCCAGGAAGTCTTTAGGTTTGTTTGGGAAACATTTGGCTGTCCTGTGAGCTATTGGAGAGCTCACCTCAAGTGATTTCTCATGCCTGTGAGCTCTGACAAAGACAACAGCCTGTACAACCATCATGTAACTGAGCCAAAGAATGTGCCACATACAAAAACAGCCAGCGTCACCATCAAAACAAGCAGAAATCGACAAATTCACTTTGATTCTATGTTTTATTTGATCATATCTTTTCCGATCAAAATAATAATAATAGGTTGGTAATTTTTGTTAGCTAAGGAATCTGGACACAGTTGCAGGTAATAGTTTTCAGCCAAATTTTTGAGCAGAATGATTTTTCTCTCACATCCTAAACTAATTTTCTCTGCTTCCTGTTCACTATTGTACTGTCTACAAAACAGCAGCTGTGTTTACAATACAATTTCACAGCTGTCGCAATTGCGGCTTTGTCTTCTGCGAAATTTACGGTGTACAGGCATCCATATGTGTATATGTACTGTATGTATCTGTGGCCACATGTGTTTGTGCAACTCATCTTTAACATAATAATGCTGGTATTCCATCTGGAGGCTGTACTGTTATTCTCTTCAACAGAATCAAATACAGTCAGTCCTCAAGTTCGGTGCAGCTTTCGGACACATCTCTCCTGAGTTCTGTGTGCGGATGTCTCCTTTTCATGCCTATTCCCCAAAGATAACCGTGAAAGATTTATTTTATGCAATGTGTGATGGATGCCTGAGATCATGGTGCAGACACAGGTCAGGGCATTGTGTTCAGGTCAGTATGTTTCCACGGATGCATTTTTTTCCCTTATGAAATACATTAATTTAATGCAGTGCAATAATAGTCCACACATTAAATTAATTGCTATGTTATGTTTATATGTTGTTATTTATATCAAGACATTTTGAAGAATCACCAGAAGAACTGTTTTTTTCATATAACAACAGATCACATTTGGACTGTAATGTAATTTATCAATTAAACATTTATCAGAAAACATCATCTAACTCCTGGGGTGCCACAGGGCTCAGTTCTTGGACATCTTCTCTTCTCTTTCTACATGGCTTCACTAGCTTCTGCCATTCAGAAACATTGCTTTTCTTGTCCCTGCTATGCTGATGACACTCAACTCTACATTTCATTCCAACCTGATGAACATATCATCTTGTCTAACTGGTAACACTTTATTTTAAGTTGTGATTGATGACCAGCTGACTTTCTCAGACCACATTGCAAAAACCGCTCAGTCCTGCACATTTGCTTCGTTCAACATCAAGAAGATCAAGGCCGTGTCTTTCAGAGCATTCTTCACAACTCGTTCAAGCTCTTGTTCTAATTGTAATGCTCTCTTGGCAGCTCTTCCAGCCAGTTCTATCAAACCTTAACAATGAACCCTCAAATGTGACAGCAAGATAAATTTTTAACGAGCTGCAAAAAAAAGTCGTCGCATCTTTATTTATCCATTTGCACTGGCTACCAATAGCGTCTTGCATTAAATTCAAACTCTGCACCCCTAAAAAACGAACAACTTGATACGTGTATTGCATTAGGTTAACTGATACATATCATTTTGATGATTTTGATTATTTCTATTGTCCTCATTTGTAAGTCGCTCACTACATTGAGATCCCAGTTTGTCATATCCAACGTGACGTCTCTGTTTCCTTCTTCATTGTGAGATAATTACTGTATTCAATTATAAAAAATATTATTTATCTTGCTGCATTGTCCCTTTATTCTTACTTAGAAAAAAAGAAAGCCACAATTACAGTTCATGATTAGAGGAAAATTAAAACAGACTTGCAAAAGTGCATGAGATTTTTACACAGTTTATGTTGTGCTGCCACTCTGTTTGCTCAGTTTATTATGGTCAGCAAGTACATCTCAAGATACAGCGAGCATGATTTGATGCATGGCATATATTGTGTTTGGAAAGAGAATCTCACGAAGTAGGATGAAGCACAAACTGTATAATGTCCCATGAATTCTTTTTTTCCCCCAATTTCCTGTTTTCTCACTTTTGACCGTTCTATTAAAATAAAAAGACAATTAGGAAAAAAACTGCTTATTCACAGTCATTCACAAACATGCTTTATTTTAAATTAATGGGAGTAAAATTAATTTTAGTATTTACTCATTCTCATGAATTTGCCTCAACAGGCATATGAACAACTTTGGAAGCTTTGAAGTTTTGATGTCTTTTTTTTATTTCTCTTCCGAAAAGAAAGAAAGTAACAACATGAATGTGTGTAATGACAGAACTTTGAAAACTATGTTGAGTCCAAAACTGTTATGAAGTTGCTTACAATGATTACAAAAGGATTAGATATTAAAAAGAAATCAGATAATTTTGCATTCACAGATTACAGGAGTATTCCAGGTTAAGATATATTCTTTTTTCTGTGTGTGTGTGTGTGTGTGTGTGTGTGTGTGTGTGTGTGTGTGTGTGTGTGTGTGTGTGTGTGTGTGTGTGTGTGTGTGTGTGTGTGTGTGTGTTTGTGTGTTTGTGTGTTTGTGTGTGTGTGTGTGTGTGTGTGTGTGTGTGTGTGTGTGTGTGTGTGTTTGTGTGTGTGTGTGTGTGTGTGTGTGTGTGTGTGTGTGTGTTTGTGTGTGTGTGTTTTGCGCGTGTTTAAAACTTCACATGCAGTGCAAAATACATGTTGCTGTTGCTACACAGTCTTTTACACACACACACACACACACACACACACACACACATACTGACATTTTACACAGAAATAAAAAAAAATGACTGTGATTTTAACATAAATAAAATAAAAATTACATTTTTTTTAATAAATTTTGTTCTGAATTTGATGTTTTTTTTACAATCACTATGTTTCTTCTTAGTTTTTCTTATCAGTTATATTTATTAAGGTTGTATGTTTTTTTACTGTAAATTTTACAGATTTTTTTTTTTTTTTTTACAGTGCACACACACAGTGTTCAGGAGCTCTGCAATGTAATATATATTTGAATAACTCTGTGATGTCTGTCGGACAAATGCTCTGCCATGTCTCATTTCTTTCTCTCTCATTCTCCCCATTTCTCTTTGTCTCCCCCTCTCTTCTTTTGTCATTTGTTGATAAAAAAAGTCCATCTGTCTTTAGCACTGCTTCATTACCCGTGATGTGTTGTCAGCACCTCAGAAGAGCTATGCGCTTTCACAAAATGCAATGTTGACACTCACAACAAAATCTTTTAACAGGTTGCTAAACCTACTGACATGTATTCAGTGAGAAAGAAAAAATAAATGTGTCCGTTCTAACCTTGATGCTGTGTTACGTAATTTATGTCAAAGAACATAAGTGCAAATAGTGTAGACTGTGTTTCTGTAATTTACAAATTCATTCATTACTTTCATACTTTTTAGTTTTTATATTATTATGCATACAGCACAAAATACTACAGAAGTACTACTGTTTCATTCTGAGTTATCAACTCAAAATTGTAAGAAGTCTTAATTGTAAGATCTGTAAGAATTTATTTTACTGAAGTAGGGAAAGTCATCCAGATATTGTGTTATAACACGTAATTTTTTTAAATGTATACAACTAAACGCATACTGTAATAAATTAAAAAGACTTTTAAGGCTATTTATGTTTTTCTTCTACTGTTTATCTTTTTTCTACTAAAAACCGCTTGTTATGATCTGGTTCCTGAGCTTCCGCCCGTAACCATTAGAGCAGTTATGAGCGTTTTTCCCATGTTTGCTTCGTCTGGTTTTTAATCTTGGACTGTTTCACCGGTTAATTCTGATTGTTCGCCGCCTGCCCTGACCTCTGCCTGGATATCGACCCTGTCTCTGCCTAACACTTTGCCTGATCCTTTACCAAAGGGCTCTGGCCAGGTATGGACCCAGCCAAGCAGCTGCTCGATTTGTGGCAGGAAGGTTTATCCATTGAGGATTACATTCTTCCTGGGTACCCTTTCGTGGTGTTAAAGGACATTTTTTTGTTTTGGACTGAATGGTTATCTGAAGGGAGGTTTAATTGTAGTTTAAATGGCTTTATTGACTGAGGGTTCATCGTTTACAGTCAGTTGCCGTGGAGGAGAACCACAACACCACGTTCATGGCTGATGCATCCGAGTATATTGACAAGATTGCGGCGACAGCAGAGGCTGATCACAAAATGGCGCACACCACAATGCCTTGTTATGTCACAGCTGCCAATCATGAGCTAAGTCAGACCACAGCTGATCTTTACCAGTCCAGTCAAGTCATTGTTGATCTCCCTGAATCAAGTCACAGCATCACTAATCTTCAGGAGTCAAGTCCGGTCATCGCTGATCTTCACAAGTTAGGTCAAATCACCGCTGATCATCCAGAGTCACATGACTTGTCAGCTGATCATCCAGAGTCTTGTCGTATCCTGTCTATCACACCCAGATATTCAAGGTCAAATCTTTAATGCTCCAGTCTGGTGTATAACATGAGGGATGCACCACTGGTGTCTACACGCACTGCCGCCATCCCCAAACGCACTCACTTTTACTCTCCTGTTCCTGAACTAATTCCCCTGTCTGAAGTACTTCCCATGATGGGGATTTTTTTATGTTGCATTTGGGCTGCATACACCACCGCAGAACATCTTGAGATGTGATGTCCCCAGAGGTGGTGGCTGAGGCTGCAGAACCTCTTGGGGTAGAGATGCTCAGTGCTGTGTCTACAGAATTGATAATGCTCAGTCCAGACCCTTGCAAGGTGAGGGCGCCTAACAACATACTCTTTCTATTTCCCAAGGAGACTGCTGTAGGTCCTACAGAGGTGGCGGCTTCTGCTGCAGAACCTCTAGAGGCAGTAGTAACCAATTATGAACTCTTTGTTTACCCTTTCAGGCCATTGAGGCCGTCTATGAACTAGTTGTGCTTCCAAGCCTCTGTCCCGGTGACTGCTCTGTCTGAGTTGTCTGTCTGTCCCTATTAGGATGTCCAGCACCATCTGCTCCACACTGGAGGGTTCTGGCTCTGTCTGATCAGCCCTGGTGGGCTCCAGCTCTGCCTGCTCCACCCCTGAAGGATCATTGCTCTCCCCCAGTCTCAGTCTCTTCCAGGGTCTCCTGTCCAGTCGTCTGCTAAGCTGTGGCAAGCTCCTGCTATGTCCGCACCGCCCTGGTGGTCTCATGCTCCACCCTGGATATGCCTCAGTTATGGGGTATTCAGCTTGAATCTTTCCCTCCATGTGTTTTGGTTGCGCTCCACCACCCTGCTGGATTGTGATAACGCTCCTGGAAGCCGTTCCTTGGGGAAGGCCCATGTCATGATTTGGTTCCTGAGCTTCCACCCGTAACCACTAGAGGTCACCTCATCTCCTCAGTCGCACTACAGTCGGACTCCATTTCCACCCCGTACCTGAGACTAATCACCTGTAAGGTGTTCCCAATCAGCTCCCCTATTTAAGCACTGATCACAGACGTACTCATTGCGAAATCTTGATTTGCCCAGGCTAACACTGCTGAGCATTTTCCCTGTGCCTGGTTTTTGATCCTTTGCTACAGATACTTTGTTAGTCGATATTTTTGTGCAATTTAATAGCATCGCTATTTCTCACTAGCAATGTTGTGGTTGTGTACACCTTCCTCTCACCAGCAAAGTACATGTTTTTGTGGAATTAAAAAAAAATTATAATAATTTGTAAATGAGGCCGATCATTGGAGTACATCTAACAAGAAATTACTACTTCAAAATGCTCATTTTAATTCAATCTTGCTGATTGACGTTCTAAGTAAAAATCTTTTGTATCTGTATTAACATGCTATTTTTGCCAAATCAGAGTGCCATATTGAGCTTACATGGCAGAAAAAAACTGGCCATGAACACATTCAGTTTGTTATTTTTATTTGTTGCTAAGACAAACCGGCACGTTAACTTTAATTAGCGCAAAGTTTCCCCCTTATAAAAATAGAACGAATTGAACAATGTCTGCTTCAGCATTGCTGGTCATTAATGGAGATGAATCGCTCGAAGTAGATTTAAGAGCATTGCTTTATGAGGCTCATTTGCGGCTTCCCCCAAGTCATCAAGCATAAAAAGCTCATATGAAAACATGCCGTTATTGTAGTTAAATGGGAGGGACGTTTTTCAGGAATTCCTGTTAAAGTGAATATTTAGGCACTTCAGCTTGTCAGCATTTCTTTTAAGTGTTTTAATTGGCATCAATTGGGCCTTCGCTCATTATGCAGTGTGATGCAAATTTTCAGAGAAGTAGTAGTACAAGTACTGCATAATTATACAAAAGCATGTTTTTCGACAGAGCACCACATGTTCTTGGATTCTGAGTGACTTGAAAATGTTTTTTTCGCAGCGAAAACAAAGCAAATATCTGCTTTTCGCATGCGCAGATCAGCTTCCCTCTCAGCTTTCCCTCCTTTTCTCCCTCTACGGGAAGGTAGGCCATGATGTCTTGTGTTATTTTTACCCTTCAAATAAACAGAACGGATAACAACCGCAAACCTCAAACCACTGTAATCTCTCAGAAACCCCTCCTGTCATCACCAATTTCTGCCAGAGACCGTTTCAGGTACCAGCCTGTATCGTGTGATGAATGTGAGACGCTAGGAAAGTCTGTGAGTGAAGAAAAAGCGCACCGAGAGCGGCACAGGATGGAGGTCTTCAGTAAACCCTTTTGACCCTCGGTGGCTGCGCTGAGCGGTGTGTTTACAGAGGTTTCGCCAAAGGGAGTTCGGAGCTAATTTATGTAGCATTCGAAAAACAAAGTGTACTCGGCGGCGCGGGACTGCAGGCTAGTGGCTGTGTATCAGTTTGATGAGTGTGTGTTTATACACGGAGCACATGTGCTGTGAGGAGCGCCGCGGCCCTCCGCAGAGATCTTTGTGCTGGAGACGCCGCTTTCCAATAAGGATCCAAACGTTTTATAATCGGGGGACTTAAAGTGTGTTGGGGTCAGGCGGTCAGTATTTCTTCAAACCGCGACATACAGGTTATAAGAGAACTTGGTTGATGTTTTAGCACTTTTAAAGCAATGTTCTCTTAAACATGGATCAGTTTAAAAGCGGAAACGTGAAGCTTGTTTAATAATGAAATTTGTTGTGTATCAGTTGAGCCACTGTTCTTTTTATTTTAATGTGGTGTTAATAAACGTGTGTGTGTGTGTACTTGTATTTGTAACAAAGTCGCAATTTAGTACTTAATAAGTGTACTTTTTTTGTAAGTCAGAAGTTAAGTCAAGTCTGTTAAGAAAAAGTCCTGAAAGTGACCTCTCTTTAAGTGCACATTAGTGGCCCTTTTTAATTTTTTTAATTAACAGTATATTATTATTAATAGTATACTAAATATATAAATGCGCATGATATATACATGTAAGATGCTGTTGGATGAGCTCATCCCTAACCAGGTGTGATTTAAAACATTGTAATGAAATCTCAAACGCAAAAAGCACGACATGTTTTCAACAAGATTTCCTATATTAACATTATTGTTCATTTTATTAAAACACTACAAACTTCACTGTCATAATATTTAGACACAGCAGTCCCTTAACTGCTGGCGTTCATACAGACTTCAGACTCGTGAAATCTCAGCGTTAGCTTAGTTTAGTTTAGGTTAGGTTAGTTTAGGTTAGGTTAGTTTAGGTTAGGTTAGTTTAGGTTAGGTTAGGCGGCGTCTGGGCAGCATCATGTGTGTGAGAGCGGCCCCAGACTCGAACAGCGGGTGTGGCTCCGTCTCACAAACACACACACACACAGAGAGAGAGAGAGAGAGTCTTGTCTTTGAGCTCTGGTTCCGTCCTGTTTGTTTTCTTGAGAGTTTAGTCTGTGCCTCGCTGCCTTTCGCGGAGCCGCAGTGACAACGAAGGCCTGTGTTTGTTCCCAGATGTGTGAATGAAACGTTAGCGCACGTTTGCTCTCTAGTGGCGAAAGGAAATAAAGCAGGTTTCCTATCTGCGGTTTATCTTTTAGATGTTATATATTTACCGTGTGTGCTTAAGATCGATCATAATACACAGAGAAGTGTTTACCTTAATGTTCCAGATGACCTCGCAATATGTTAAAATATGAGCCAAATCATCATTCAGCTTAACAGCTACATATTTATGCAAGAACTTACTTGTTCTGACCTTACTAAACAATAGAAAAGTGTAAATGATCATACTTTTATAATATTGATTAAAAACTTGCTGACGAATGGGTGAAACCTAGGCATTTTAAGACATCTATAACGATTCCTGTTTTAAGATCTTTTTTGTTTATTTGTTTTTTCAATCTGGGAGAAATTAATAGTATACAAAACGTGCATCGTTCATCAAAGAGTCGTGAAAAAAGTTTCAAATTTATGTTTGTTTCCACAAAAATATGAAGCTGCTGTTTTCAACGTTAATAATAATAATAATAATAATCAGCATTGTCAGCATGTAATTATTTCTGAAGGATCACGTGACACTGAAGACTGTAATGATGTTGAAATAAAATTAATAAATTATATTTCAAAATATATTATTAAAACATTTTATTTTAAACTATCACAATATTTCAAAATATTACTGTTTTTTTCAAAATATATTCAAATAGAAAACATTTTGTTTTAAACTATCACAATATTTCAAAATATTACTGTTTTTTTTCAAAATATATTCAAATAGAAAACATTTTATTTTAAACTATCACAATATTTCACAATATTACTGTTTTTTTTTTTTTTTTTTCAAAATACATTCAAATAGAAAACATTTTATTTTAAACTATCACAATATTTCACAATATTACTGTTTTTGGTTTTTTTTTTCAAAATACATTCAAATAGAAAACATTTTATTTTAAACTATCACAATATTTCAAAATATTACTGTTTTTTTCAAAATACATTCAAATAGAAAACATTTTATTTTAACCTATCACAATATTTCACAACATTACCGTTTTCACAGTGAACGTAAGAAAAGCCTCCTGTTGTTGTTATCTCACACACAGTCATACAGTCACACACAAAGCTCGATCAGCTGAAAGCCACGGCATGCAGATTGCAGGCCATCTGCTCACTATCCTCTGAATATCCAAGTTGAGGCCTGCGTCTTCAAGCGGCCGTTTAAAACGGCGAAAGCTGCCCGCGCGCCAAACCTTTACGAACGCCACTTGTGACCGAAGACGCCGCGCAATGCATTTCCATCGCTATCCCTATCGATTCAGAATAAACAGCATAAATCTGCACGCAAGCGGACCACGAGACTATGGCAGCGCGCGCCTGGCATCGAGCCCGTTCAGAGTGTCGGTGTTTGGAAACGGGCTTGTCTCTCTGTTTCACGGGCTTTTACAGTAAACGTGACCGTCTCGAGAGAACTACCTTACTAATCAACTCGTCTGCTTGCTTTGTTTTGTCCAAATAAATTTCGTACGGATGTTTCTCATTCATGGTGTAAATGTGGAAGAGGCTGGTGTTTGCAGGGACTAGAACTAAATTGCTTTGGATTGCTTTTGGATGTTTTCTTTTGCTTTTAAGCCAAGCAGGTAATAATAATCATAATCCAATTTAGTTCACATATCAAATTTATTGTTGGCGATGCAGTAATAAGATCTGCTTACTGCGCTATCTTTTAAATCAATTCCTTGTTTGTTTCCAACTCTATTAAAGTTTGGAAACGTGGCGGTTTTAATATCAGTAGAGAAAGCTCGGGCTGATTGATGGTTTGTAATGAAACACTTCTGGTTTCTGGTTTAGACGGGGCAGAGGTCTCATTATGAAGTGTCAAATATCACACGTTTAATGGCATGACACTTTGGGCTGGTTAAATGTTGCGGGCGGATTTAGTGACTAATAATAAATACAGCAGAACCCTGACCTTTCTGTGGTTTGGAAGTACTTTTCACATCTATTTTACCCTTTTAATAAAAAATAAAAAAATCACAATATTAAAAACTGTTTTAATTATTGTTAAACTGTCTTCAGTATTGTAATTTCACTTTACTGCACAATAAAGCATGTGAAGGTTAACGCTGCGGTTCGTAACTTTTGCCGGTCTAGAAATGAAAACCGCGTGCGTCTTGCGGAAGAACATTATAGCCGGAACTACTTCTCTCTGTTTGCGTCTATGGCGGAGCACGCAGGTACCGGGCTACTCCGCAGCGGGACCAGTCTAAATAGTCCGGATATAACGCTTATTATAACCGCTTTTATTAGTACCGTAGTGACTCAAAAACACGGTTTAGAAAATAGATTTTGGGTCTACTTGTTATTATATCATTTTTAAACACAAAACGAGATACGGACTACATCTTTGAGCGCCACAAGACTGCATATACAAATGAGCTCCGATTACAACAGTATGATTTAAAAATGGTTCATGAGCTTGATTAAAAATATAAAAACAGTACATTTCAAGGTTACTGCAAAACATCAATATATGAAAATGTCATTATAGCCTAGTCTTGACTTATTTAATTATAGCGTGTGGTAGTTGTTCACCAGGAATACCTAAAGATCCTTGCTGTGTGTGTGTGTGTGTGTGTGTGTGTGTGTGTGTGTGTTTTACAGAAAGCAGCAGACACACAGGCCAGTCCTGATGGCAGGCGCTTGGGGGTCAGCCTGCACTGGACTCCGGCTCTAGCAGCCCACTGGGCCCTCACTTTAACTCTAAACATTTCACAGGTCAGTAATCGCACAGGTCTGTACTATAACACCATATACTTTCACACACTGCCTGGGGTGCATTTTTTAAACAAAGAAATTAGGAATCAGGATCGTGTAATGTCTCGAATCGATTCTAGTTCTGTTAAGTGATTAAACGAGATTCATCAAATCCAAAATAAAAGTGTTTGTTTACGTCATACATGTATGAGTGCAGTGTTTATGTATTATGTATAAGTACACAAACATGCATGTAAATATTTCAGAAAAACCATGTTGTTTTTATATTGAATATACTTATTTAAAATATATTTTAGTGACATAAACAGTGTAAATACATGTAAGTACTTTATATATACTGTATATATGTGTGTGTATACATATACAAACACACATAATGAATATACACAGAACACACACATACAGCATATTATGCAAACAATTTTTTTTTTATTTTGGATGTCATTAATTGCGATTAATCCATTTGACAGCACTGATTAGTTATTCAAATTGTTGGTTTATCAATAGTCTTTAAAAAACTCTCAAACATAATCTATTTTTTCCCTTTCGATTTTTGGTTGAAATGTGCCCTGGACGTGTTTTCGACAGCTTTCGTGAAATTCGTACAGATGTCAGATTCTTCATGCATAGCTCAGTAATATCTTCCATATGAACAGTTCTTTACTCCTGCTGCCGTTTTAAACGGCCAGGCCACCTTACTGACAGAAAGCAAACAGCCTCTAAAACCTTGACAAACGCGCGTTTCCCTGTCCCTGACCGTCTTCGATGTGCCTTCGCTTGCAGGACGAGTGCCCATGAGGTCGTTGACGCTGGTCCTGCTCGTCCTGATCAGCGTCCAGGCTGCACTCATCATGGGAGGCCACACCCAGGCGCAGGGGCCAGCCAATCAGCATGCAGCAGCGCATCACTCACCCAAGCAGGACTCGCACTACGACGACCCGATCCCCGACGTGGACCCCAAACTCTTCAACAAGCGGCGTTACCGCTCACCTCGCGTGCTGTTCAGCGACGTGGTCCCTGCGGAAAACGACACGGGGAGCCCCAGGCGCCCGCGGGTCCGGCGGAAGGCCAACGACTTCTTACACCGCGGCGAGTACTCTGTATGCGACAGCGAAGAGCACTGGGTCGGCAACTTGACCCGAGCCACAGACTTAGCGGGCAACGACGTCACGGTGCTGCCGCACGTTCGCATCAACAACGTGGTGAAGAAGCAGATGTTCTACGAGACCACGTGCCGCGTGTCGAAGCCCGTCGGGGCCCCCAAGCCGGGGCAGGGAGCCAGTGGCGTCAAAGCGGGAACCTCTAGCTGTCGTGGGATCGACAACAAGCATTGGAACTCTTACTGCACCAACGTGCACACCTACGTGCGGGCGCTAACGTCCTACAAAAACCAGATCGCCTGGAGGTTCATCCGAATCAACGCCGCTTGCGTGTGCGTCCTCAGCCGCAACTCATGGAGGCACTGACTGATATATTGTTTCGGCCAATCCACTGCAGCCTCCTGTCGTAAGCCCCTCCCACCCGTCAGTAATAACAGCAGCCGCACTGCCAACGTCGGTGATCTGAGACTCCGCCCCTTTTCTGATCTCTCTATGACATCGCAACCCAGTCCCCTCCTACCCTACCTCACTCTGTAAATTATTGGTCGTTTAAGTTATGAGGACTGCATGACATATTTATATAGTTTATACGGTCAGAATATAAATATAAATATGAATCTATATATATATATATATATATGTGTGTGTATATATATATGTGTATATACAGTATACATAAAGCAAGCTTTGTTGTGTTGTTGATGCTCTTATTTATTAAACACCTCACTTCAGTATGTCAATGCAAGACTGCTTCTGTCGTAATCTTATTCAATCCCACTCACAGTTTAGCGTGAAGAGTTAATCTCGTGGGAAAACCTAACTATTTTACAAGGATGTCGATTTTGTATTTATTTGTACGAAAAAAAGCAAGCATGAAGGTCCACCTCTATACATGACCATCAGTGGGGCATAAGCAGATCGTACGAAGATTTAGAAATGAGATTGTCGTTCATAAGAATTGCAGGTTAGACAGTAATTCGCCAACGCGTAAAATAGTTACGAATTTCCATAAGGCCTGCACACAGAGCTGCACTTAACCTTTCGTGGATAACATAGTCCGTGTGACTATTTTCAGTGGATCAATCATAAAGTCATGTCGCTAATACTTTTTGTGGGCAAATAACATAAAAACAATGCCTCCATTCGACAATTTCTAATTTCCGGTTTCGGTCATCGATGCACGTTCACGAGTGTCAGAATGCTGTGGCACGTACTTTTTGTGAAAACTAGCCGAATAAAACAGTTCTTTTTCTTGTCTTTTCACACAAAAAGTATTCTGGTGGCTTCATGAAATCAAGGTTGAACCGCTGATGGCACACGGACCATTTTAACAAAGCTCTCGGAGTTCATTAAACATATCATAATTTGTGTTCTGAAGATGAAGGAAGATCTTACAGGTTTCAGGTCTACAGGAGTCATTACTGACTGCCTTTTTGGGTGAACCACCTTTTAAGAAACATATTTTCTGAGATTGTTACAGTAGTGCGCTGTTCATTTTCAGCTTTTAAAAATTTTCCAAAAACTTTTAGAAAATCTTTGTTTTAAGATCAAAGTTTAAAACGAACCCCCAGTGCCATGCAAGTAAGAGTCGATGCTTTTATTTAATGCAAATGACATCCATTGCTAGCAGCATTCTCTACCGTTTAAGCTGCAGGAACGCTATCAGAAATTGTACTTGGGTTCAAATCACGTAGACTTTCGCTTTGTTTCCAAACAGGAATTTATACTTCAAAGGACCCTTTGGAATGAAGGATTTCGAAGGGTACAACTGATATACATTTCGCTCAAATAATTGTTTGAACAGGTTTAACTGTGCTGTGTATATAATGCTCAGCGAGATTTAATAAATGTTCCAAGGAACAGTGTTTTTTTTTTCTGCCCCATACATCTTCGTCCCATCAAAGACGGGGAAACCCTTCAAAGGAATTAGGGCTTCAGAATGGAAAGCACTGCAAGGTTTTTTCAGGCAGGTCCAGCAAATGTTCAAATGGCTCTTTTAACTGAAATCCAATCTGTCACACTGAGTTTTATGATTTCATCCACATAATTATTACATATTATCCTCCAATGAAAAAAAGAAGTAGTATTACATTAAAATGTTACGTTAAAAGAACAACAACTGTAAACTTGCAGATAATATAAGTCCAACAAGATGCGATTTCATCACTGTTTCTTAACACACTTTTTGAAAAACAAAATTGCACTTTGCTTTTTTAATAATATGTATTAAAAATCATTTGTTGTGCTTTAAAGAAGTAAACTTATTAACTAATAGTTAATATTACACATTAAATATTAACATTAATGTCACGAAATGCACAAAATGACAATTCTATCATTACAAATATGTGATTGCAAATCATTTTAAATACATGACACACGTTTTACTAGAAATTACTATCATAAATGTCTGTTGGTTCACCATATTTCAAAGACAACAACATTAAGATAATACATATAAAGTTGGATTCAGGCATATTGAATTGGTCCAGAAATATGAATAAATAAACAGGAATTAAATATTACAAATGATCTTCTCTTCTACACCTTCTACATCCAACTGACCCGGGGTGTCAGTGTTTGTTAGCTTTAGCGATTAGCCTTCTGCGCCAATAGCAGAATCCAGGTCACATACTTCCAGAAGTGTTTCAAACATTTAAGATGAACGAGAACACCGACAGTCTAGTCTTCCAAGTACAGCAAAACCTAAGGCAACTTTAAACAAGCTAAAATGCTAACACTTCCATTTGAGCAGTACTGGAATATAAAATACATGTATAATTTGAAAACTGTTGCAGACGCCATGTAAATAACAGTACCGGCTTTTGTTAAAGTCCTTTTTTAAGCCTCTTAAGCCTTTATTTAATTTATGTCTTTACACTGTTTAGTGCATTATAAATTCTGTAATAATAATAATAATAAATATTTCATCCATATGTTATGCTATGTCCTTGGTTGAGGACTGTTTCTTAAAAAAAAACACATTTATGTTTTTTGTTTTATAACAAAATTATTCGATTATACCGTTTTTCATAGAATACTGAAATATAACTTCTTGAAAGTGCATACAAAAATATAATGTCTCCCTAAATGCGTAGTAATTCACTAAAATATAATGTCTTCATATAAGATGTTAAAGCTGACCTAGCAAGACAAACACGTCTCATATATTGCATTTGTGATCCAATGTCAAATTAAAAAGCGTTGCTGTTTATAGTGCATAGCAGCAACAGTTTTCTTCAGAAGTGCGAACGTGAATCATAAGTTCATCCACTGACGTCGAGTTGGCGCTCAAAATAAAGCGTCTCGCTGTCTGTTTCCCGATGAATATATTGTCTGGAACAAGCTACTGAGGGACTAGCTGGGATCCCTCGAGTTCTTTCCTTTCCAGTCCATGTTGGATCATAACAAGGGCTCAAGTAAATGAGACTCGTAGCGCAATCGGCCGTGCAAGGTGACCTGGATCGCCAGCTAGACTCGCTCGCCTCCAGAAGATATACAATGGCAAAGACAAATCATCTCCAGCCGTGAAGGAGATGGTGTGTAAATCAAAGCAGCTGTGAGCACGAGGCACGGGATCTGGAATCTCGCACAGGCATCGTGAATTAATGAAGGTCCTGGCGCTGGATCTCGAGAGAGTGTGTCCTGACTGAACCTCTGTCCGTGCAAGAAGATGTTTATGTGTTCTGGTTACAGAGTTCAGAGAGACACAGAGGACCACGGGAGAGAATGAGTGTGTGTGGGGCAGGTGATGAGAAACCATGAACTCACCCACACTGTGGGACGGTGCAGTGGAGAACTAGGATACATGTCTAGATTATAATTAAAGCAGTGCCAAAAGGTTTATGTAAAGCAGTGCTTCTTTTTCGGAGGCAGCACAAAAAAAAAAAAATCATCCAAAAAATTATTTTGCCAGTCATGCTTATTTAGTGTTACAGTGTGTGTGTGTGTGTGTGTGTGTGTATATATATATATATATGTATGTGTGTGTATATATATATATGTGTGTGTGTGTGTGTGTGTGTGTGTGTGTATATATTCACACCATCCATATTATTTTTTTATTTTATATTGCAAAATATTATTCCAATCTGTTTTCTCCGTGAATATTTAGTAAAATGTAATTTAATTGTCAGCATCAGTAGTCTTCACATGATCTTTCAGAAATCAATCTAATATGCTGATTTGCTGCAACAAAATGAACATAATTGCTGTCAAAAAATGTATTTTTGCAGAAACCGTGAAACTTTTTTCAGCATTTATTCAAAATAGAAACCACGTGTAACATAATAAATGTCAAATTTAATCAATTTAATGCGTCCTTGAATAAAAGTAACAAATTATTATCTAAAACACAACATCCCTTCTGAATCCAAACGTACAATAGTAATTACTGTCAACTACTGTATATATAAAATAATTATAACAAGATGCATGTAAAGACATTAATGAACAAAAATACTGTACTGTGTATATTACATTATACATGTTTTCACAAAACATAAGAGCCAGATATATGTGAATATAACTGACGACTCCTCACAATAAGATCTATTCTTTTACATTAGTATACTCATTAACATTTTATTTTACAGTTGCACCTATTAGTTTCTTATTAACATGCATATTACTAGAATATTATAATTAAGTGCATATTAATGTCTTATTCTACACAGCATTATTCCACACCCCTAAACGCCACGCTATTAATATGCAGCAATTAATAATTTATTAAAGAAAAATCATGGCTAATAGTCAACAAGTGTTACCTGTTCTGAAGTGTTACCTTAAATACGCTGCTATGTTATATATGAGCTTCTGATAAAACGCACAAAAAGAAGATATTTCAAAGAATGTTGGGAAGCAAACTAGACGCCAATGACTTCCATGGTATGAAAAAAAATGCTATGGAAGTCAGTGGCTGCTTTAAAAATGTTTTGCTCAACAAAATATCCACTTCTGTGAAGAAAAACAGGCTTGGAATACCTTGAGGGTGCGTGTCTCATGCAGTCACCAATAATAGCATCTTAATGTGGCATGCATTATGAAAATGACTACAGAGTAAGTATTACTTCAGCATATGTACTGTAAAGTTTCTGAAGTCGAGGGCATGCACACAAGTCCTAAACAAAAGCGCCTTCGACGGTTTATTTCAGTGTCGGTGTCGCTATGACTGGATTAAAGCCCTTAAACGCGCTGAAGCGCACCTCAGATGTAACGGTAACCTGCCGTGCGAGCTCAGAGTCCTGTCAGAGTTTCACACACAACAATAGAGCAGTATTAGATGACATAAAGACGACGAAGACACATGTGCCGCTCACTACCTTCTCCTGTCAGTGTAGAGAAGCTAGGACTGCGTCGAGCCGAGGCTTGTGCTCGTCTGAGGAGACGCCGCCTCACGCGCCTCACGCACGACGTGTCCTGTATAAACGGCTTCATATCGTGCTTAGTTCGTAACTCTAAATGGCTTTTCATCGAAATGCCATTCTCCTGAACGGCAGCAGAAACAGTTAAAACAGTATTATTCAAATATTATTATTAGGAAAGCAAACTGTTGAGTTTGAAGGCTGTGGTTTTGCTGTAAATGGAGTAAGTCCGCCATCTTGTGGTCAAACGTGTCCACGCTGCTCTGAATGAAAGGTGCGTCTCGCAGCGTGTTTACGATTTAAATGGTATGGATTTTTGCAAAAAAAGCACTTTTCCACAAGTTAAGTTTCTGTAGAGAAAAACTATAACATAAAATAAAAATAAATCAGGCAGCATAACGCTTTAAGGCCAGAAAATCACATTAACCGGTTGTACAAAGCTATATAACACATCTCTCTTTCTAACAAAAATAAATCCTAATTAAACCTATTCAAGTGTGTTTTTGGTATATCTACTGTAAAATTAACTTATCCCATTATATTGAGAGTGCTTAACTATAACACTGTCGCAAATTAATATGAGAAACGGTTTTGTGTTTCAGGTTTACGTATCATGTTCCAGTCTTTCACATGTAAATATTTCTGTATTAGTGGGTGAGTTCTCCTTGTTAAAGTCAGTCACGGCTTTCTTGAAATCCTGTATTTGTTGTTCTGAGCCTAAATATAAAGGTCTTCACTTTCAAGCATGCCAGCCTTCGCATGAGCGTTTACTGGTAACACAAGACAGATAAGGTTACTGATTTGTTGCAGAAATGTTTAATTAAGTTTAGCTTCCGTTACCAAAATGTTAGGAATTAGAACCTGCTGCTGTGATAAATTAGGTTTGAAAGTAACACTGAAGAGAGCAGCAGCAGACAGTCATTGGACCCGAGTGCCACTCATGAGAAATGTCCTCTATAAACAGGATTGCACAAAATAACACACACAGACACACACACACACACACATAGACAGACACACACACACAGACAAACAGACACAAACACACACAGACAAACAGACACACACACACACACACACACACACACACACACACAGACTCGCGGCAGCACATCATTACGTGATTATCTTATTTCCAGTCTCTAGGGGTTAACAGCACATCTGCTCATATCGTTCTGTCGCTCCAGAAAAGGCAAGAGCCCACTTATAGAGACATGAAAACACTCTTCTTCAGAGTGAGAGGCACATATATATATATATTAGTATTCTGGCCTTCAGTTCACTTCAGTTGGTGCACAGAGATGATGTAACCGGTCAGCGTACCTCTCCGCCTCCCATTTCTTCCCATGACCCCCATTTACACTCATTGTAATGTATTCTAGGCTCTTCTGTTACAGAAATAAAGGCAGAGCTCTTAATGGATAATTGTCTGTTCTTCTGTGAATCTCAAAGGACGAGCTCAACTATTGCCCTCGGTCTTCCCTCTTTCTCCCTCTCTCTCTCTCCTGCGGTTGCCAGGATATGGCTTTCCTGTTGCCAGGATACGGGCCCCATCATACTCTGGGATGAGTTTTCTCAAAGGAAGTAAGTCGACTTCTGTGCGACCTACAGAGCACCCCGTGAGCGGACAGTGTTTTCTTGTGTTTTTAAATGATGTTTGTATTTTTTAGCCGATGCCACATTAACCTCTGGATTATCAGAATGGGGTCTGTGGAAGATATATGTGACCCTGGACCACAAAATCAGTCACAATGGTCAGTTTCTTAGTGTAAAGGGGTTTTTTTTAATTATCCGAATAAACTTTTTTCCATTATAAAGAACCTCTGTATGTTGAAAAGGATGTTGAAGGTTCGTGGAAACTTCATGGCTTTATTATTAAGAGTATTTCAACAACAAAGGGCGAATAAAGTCATTATTTCATCAAAAACGTACATCTTGTGTATACTGTACTTTGGTTTCAAATCAGGGCGCAAACAATTGTTTTTATGGGTAATGAAATGTTCATTGGTGTGGGAGTCCCCAACAACAGGTTGACATGCATGAACGTCTTAGAATAAGCATTAATTTTTTACCTTTCTTGCTCAATGGACGACTGAGCAAAGCAAACAGTTCACTCACACCTGCTGATAAAAAAAGAAAAGGAAGGCATCACTGTTGTGTGATAGTAACTTATTCATAGGACTCAGTTTGTCTCCCCCTACTGATTATACAACATATCACCAAGAAAGAGTCACCTGAGGGTCACCACTATGAATAGGTCTCTACTTTTTACAGTAAACAATGTGGTGAGATGTGGTGATTTGTAAAAAAAAAAATTTCGTGATCCGTTTAACTATTCAGAAATAATATATTATTCGAAAATACTCATACAGTTAGGAGTTGATTCGTGTAATTATTGTAAAAGCAAAACAACTACATTTTCTTTACGACACTCGGTTACGAATTACGTGAATCACGTCAACGATTTGCCCTAATTTCAAACGGTCGTCGAGTAGTTTGCGTGACAGAACGTTACTGTTACCTCTTCGTGTATACCAATATACTGTTGGTTATTTAACATTTTGTATGAAGTATATTTGTTGTATAAAATAATGAAATAACAAATGTTTTCATACTCACCTCACACACTGTCGCCGCGGTGTTGCGCTGAAACAAAGCCACGCCCTTCTTCGATGTGATTGGCCGTCTGAATCCTTGTGGCGGTGACGAGCGCTGTCTGGCGGGTTTTCTGCTTGTTTGTTTTGTTAGTTTGTCTTGTTTTTTTGTTTTTTTTTATCACCCTGACAGCAAACACAGCAGAAAATAAATGTTATATATTATATATTTGTTGACTCTAAGTTGGTGAAATTGGTCACTTCCGTCTTTCTGGTGCTCACCCTTCAATATATTTGTCTGCATTTGTTTGTCTGTCCCTACAAACAGTGAAATAAAGTCGTAACTTGGTTACTTCAAAAACACGTTGTTTAAATATAACGTAGCCATTTTATTATTCAAGACGTGGAGGCAGAAAATGTATATTTCACAGCACTTCATATAGCCTAGTTAATCAATTTCGAAGAGTGTCTTTTTTGTCCCCAACATATTATAGTAGTATATCAGAAAATGCCATTTTCACTTCAGTAATGCTGCTATTTTCAACGAGTGAAGATAGAATCCATGCTAAATAGCATCTATGCTAAGAAAATATGCTATTTTCACTTAGTGCAAATAGCCTCTGCCTAAACTAAATGACAAGTCATTTATGAAATGATATATATTTTCGTCTGCGTGCAGTCCTGACTGGTGCTACGTCATAATATCTACGCTGCTTTAAACTGAGACATGCGAGCTCTGAAAGGTCAATTACAGCTGCTCCGTGATTGGATTAGGAACTGCCCGGCTCGTTCGGTAATGAAGGTAAATTAACCAAGACACTGTGCAGGGCCCCTGGCCGCTTTGATCAAAAATAGCACGGACGCGTGTCTCGGGAGGGTCACGTACCAACACTAATCCAATGAGAAATATAATCTAATGAACTCTGAAGTATCCTCCATTAATCTGTAACTGGAAACAGTAAACACGATTTCACCCACCTTCTCTGTCAAGGCAAAAAAAATCCAGATGGCCAATTTGAAAAAAAAAAATAAAATGAATACATCTCATTCGGCACTACACGATTATATGATGAATGCATGAACCCTTTATACCAGTGCGATTCACAAAAGGTTTAATGAGTTACCGGTGGCCAGTGCATTTATTCTTTTTGTGCTGTGAACAGGAAC
>NC_056721.1:3112179-3217179 GCF_018831695.1 Puntigrus tetrazona | reverse complement strand
CGTCCCGACTCTGATTCTGCAGCTGGAGCACAAACACACTCTACATGTAAGCTATAGTCCAGCTTTACCGCTGTGAATATATACTGTGAAAGACAACCATTGCGAAAATGGGTTTTATTTATTGCAGTTTGTTGTAAGTCCAACGTCTTTGCCGTGTCTTTGGTTCGACTCGTCTAGCTTGAGCAAATACGATGATCGTGTTCTTCAGCGAGCTTCAGTGGAAGAAAAAAACATCTGAAGAGCTGCACGAAGAGTCACGTGATCAGTCCGACTGTTTGTGACCTAGAAGTACGGTGCCGAATCCGAAATGTTGATTCTTTGCATTACGAGTAATGCGCCGTTGTTTTACGTTCTTTTAAAATCCCTTTGTTTATTTACACGTTTAAATTGGATTTGGAATCCCAGATGTTACGTATGGCCTCAGACCTTTGGATTACATTGTATCTTGTGAACGATTGCATCAACAATTTTAATGCAAGCCATTTTTCTTTCATTTGCAGCTTTTTGGGCTCCAGTTTGTGGATTGCCTTTCATTAAACCTCACGTATCATGGGTAATGAAAGGTTGATATTTTGGTTTTGGGAGTCCTTAACAACAGGCTAGCATGCATGTAAGGTCATTGTCTTATAATATTCATTTATTTTTTATCTTACTTGCTTAATTACTGCTGAACGATTCGCTCAATGATTCATTTTTCGAAACTCCTCCTTTTTGAGTGACTCTAATCTGCGGTGATTGGTCGATTGGTCTCATTTTAATCTCATCATGTCTGATGAAGCAGTGTTTGTGAGCGCAGTGCTGTTTTCTGTACAGCGTTACCGTGGAAACGGATATATAGCGCTGCAAATGCGGCTCCTAGCGGTGAAGAATTGACGTTTTCATTCAGATCAACATAGTAACGTTCATGTTGATGTCAAAATCAAACTGCTTGGGATTCATTTGAAAAATGACTCGTTTCAGTGATTCAGAGTCGACTCTTTCTTTTGAGTGACAATAACGTTCAGCTTTATAACTTTGCAGCATGTTTTCAATCACGTAGAGCTGTGTTACACACCACATGAAAGATATCTTCAAAAATCCACAATAAGTGCACTTGAAAGGAAAATGAGGATTTGCTCGATATTTGTTTCTTCATGGTTCAGATTTGAGAAGTATCATTACATCACTTGCTCTGCAGTGAATGAGAAATATTGTTTTTGAATGCTTGATAAGGTTTAGTGAGAGAAATATCACTTCAATATTTAACATTTACTTTAAAATATTTTTTACTGACACGAATGGCAAAAGTACAACCGAGAGATACAGTAGTTTGCAGAAAAAATGTTTGGATTTTTTTTGCGGGAATCTCAAACACGGAGACAATCTCTCAAACACACACACATCCAATCTTATTAACACCACACGCACTCACAGATGAAGAGGGGAGCGGAAAGAAAAGCAAACAACTGGAGAGAGCGAGAGTGAGTGAAAAGAGGCATGAAAGAGAGAGAGACTTTGGCAAAGCAGGATTCGAGAGGAATTTAAGAACATGAGTAAGAGAAACAGCTGCAGCTCTCTGACAGGAAGAGAGAGAGAGAGTGTGTGTGTTCATGTAAGTTTGAGTGTGTATTGAGGACCTTCCTCAGGAGGATGTGTGTGTGTGTGTGTCACTCTCGCTGAGCCATGGCCTTACAGAAACCAGCCTGCTTTCTGATATGAAGACATAGCAACATTTTCCACCGTTACAGCATCACTGTACGGATGCAGCTTGTTTTGTGCATTTTGATAATCTGAGGAAATACTAACTGGAGTATTTTTGGGTGAATCCCACAAAATAATAGTAACAAGTAAGAGATGGCCGTATCTTAATCGGAAGGCTGCATCCTCCGGAGATCGCATTTGCAGGCTGCATAAGATCTTATTTGAGAAGTGTAACACATGTAAAATAGATCTGACCATTATTTTTAGTTAAGCATAAGTTGTGCTTATGATACGCGAATGTAATGCGCGGTTAACTGAAATAAAGCAGGCTTGATGACGTATGCAGCCTGAAATGAGACCTCCTGAGGATGCAGCCTTCCATTTGAAAATAGGGCCTAAATTTGAAGTAAAGTGCCCGTTTCTTCATTTATTTTTGCATTGTGTGACATCTTATTACATCTAGATTTTTACTCTAAATTAAAATTTTGTAAGTATAAAAAAAAAGAAAGAAAAAGAAAAGAAAATTTGGAACTTTTCCTAAATAATTTTGGTGTCAAATAGACACACACACACAAAAATAAATAAATAAAATAAATTAATTCCAGGAGATTATCCAATAATTTTACAGACATTTTTGTGCAATAAAACAAAGAAATGGAATGATAATTTTTTTTTCACCCATTATCACTGGCTTATACAACATACAATAACCTCAATTAAATAAGACATATTACACAGGCGTATGAGAGCATATGTTCGGTTTAGAGTGTGTGTGTGTGTGTGTTAAGAGAGGGTCAGCATGTGGTGTAGTTTAGTAGTGCTCAGAGGAGAATAAGTCAACATGACCTCTGTGATGCTCTGCTCCTGCTGAGGTCAAAGTCAGTACTCGACCTCTGAGAGCGGCCTATAGGGATCCATTCATCAGAGACAGACAGAGTGACCCTGAGAGAGAGGACCAGACTTCAAAAATCTTTTCTGTAGCTTTTAATGGCTTTCATCCGGAATAGCTCCATACTAAAAGTGTGATATGCTGTGTCACGTTTTTTTTTTTTTTAATGAACGTGAACGTCAGTCATAATCCAGTATGAATTTCTTTATTCCATCTTATTCGATGGTTTAATTTTTTGCATGAACTGTTCCTTTAATCAGTTGTGTTGTAGTTTTCCCATTGAATTTCCCATTGAAGGAGTTAACTCAATACTGTCTCTCCAACAGCTCCAAAATGAGGTCCGCAGTGTCCTCCAGAGCCACAGTAAAATAACAGTTACAAAATGGCTCATCAGAGGGCACCATTTCCGTTCAGTCATCCATATTAACCAAGGAAATATTTAGGGAACTTAGAGCGCTGGTAAACATCCTGAAGCAATAAGTACCTGGAGAGTAATGAGGAAATGGAGGTATGTGAGGTTTCCAGCTGAAACCTGTGACTCAGACTCGTGTCTGAAGCCGAGCGTGTGAATTAAAAACACACTCACCACTTCCTCTCCTAGTCAGACTTTAATTAGTCCCTTAATTGCAAATGTCTGAGCATGTTTATTTACCGTAGTCAAATGAGCTCGCTTTCATTGGTCAGGACTGAACTGTAGAGCAGCTCCGATTGGCTGTTCTTCTGCTCCAATGTGTTCAAAATGCAATACTGTCACTTTCGATTTCTACTGTTTTATAAAAATAGCACTGTATGTGAAACTGTATGCAATGTAGGGCAGTAGCAGAGAAGTAAAATCACCGTAGGGGAATAGATGGTGATATATATATATATATATATATATATATATATATATATATATATATATATATAATACTAATATATATATAAGTTTGCAAAGTGTTTAGTACCAAAAATGTACAATATTAGTAAAAATAATAATTTTCCATCCTTCGAGAAGTTCTGCGATTGAATATTTTGGTATAAGCATTAGATAGAACCATGTATTCCTAAATATTTTCCCAGAAGCCCCCGAAACCACAAAGATCACATCAGTCTGTTTCAGTGCGGTATCTGCTTTTGCTCGCTTAATTGCTTAATTCGTGCTTTTATTGCGGAGTTACCTCTCATATGTGTATACATAAAGAGCATTTTGATTCTCCATTTCCTGTACTTTGAGAAGCACTTTTCAGAATGAGCACCGCAACAGCGTAAAAATGACCAAGGCATCGGAAAGCGTCCGATTGGACGGGACGGACAGCGATAACTGGGGCCAGCAGTTCAGTCACACTACACGTTTCGCCGCTGATAAGTGACATCTGGGCTTCCGCATGCTCGAAAAAGCAGCAGCTGGTATCAATAGAGAGGAAAGTAAAACGGTGCGCACCTATCACGGATTCGGGCCGTTTCTCTGTGCAGCTAAAGGTGTGTCGCTATCTAAAATAGGTCACGATGAAAAGCGTTTCCGAGCTTTTCCGCGAAGCCCGTGATGTAATGGTGACCTACAAAGAAACAGACTTGTTTAACTTGGGGCCCTCGGCGAGCTGCATGTTCCCTTCAGACGCCCACTGGCCTGCGAGCTCACACTGTCAAAGATTTCTGCTGCTTTTCTTCACTTTATTTATTTTCGCTCCGTGGTCCTGCCAAAAACGGGTGGGGGAAATGGGTTCTCCATACACTTCCACTCTGCGAGACATTTCGACGATGATATAAGAACGTGTGGCCAATCGCAGCCTCTTTTTATGAAACTAAGTTAGCCGAACAGAGGTGTCGTTGAAGTTGTTCGTCAAAACGAAGTCTTGTGTGCGGTTATTCTGATCGCTGAGAAATGGAAGGGTTAAAAGAACGCGATTTGGGCTAGTTCGTCAACACTTGTCACGTTCTATGTTCTTTCGGAGAAACCAAACGTGCAACACGGCAAAGAACGAATTGCCTAAACAAACATAATGCAAATGAAACTCTGGGTGGTTTATGCACGATATTCAGATCAATTCGACTTCCCAAAACTGCGTTCATTCAGATGCATGAAATAAGCTTCGAAGACATCGTAATCAATGAATATTAAAATTAATTGTGTTAGTATTGGTACTAATATGAATACTAATACTGATAATGAATGCATTGAATTGAAATCCATTTGATAAAGATACTGATATGCTTTTTGGTAATCACATTGTTTAAATGGTATAGTGTAATTACCTTATTTAGATTATACATACATTAGGTGCGTAGATGTTTCTTGATTATTGCAGATTATTTTCTCGTACTGTGATTAATTAGTTACTCCTTGGATCAAAAGTTCATCGTGCTGAACACACATTTATTTAGCTAATCAGAATATCGTGTCCAGCACTAAATCCTTTAGGGAGGATGTTTCCCTGATGGTCAGTCATGTTGGAAATAGTTGAAATGGAGCCCAGCTGAGCATCTGCACCAGCATCTCCGTCCTCCCCTGAGAGACGGCCGAGCATCTGTTTGTCTCTCTCATTGTGCCTGTGTGTTTGCTCGAAGGATTATGTTACAGTTGCGCTAGATCTGCCATTCAACAGAACTGAGTCAGTTGCTTGTCAGAACTGCTCCAAAAACCGGACCACACAGACTGAGAGAAAGCTTAGGTCTTGATTTTTCACTTTTTCTTGCTACTGTACGTCTCTGCTCTACAGAGTTGTACCTTATACATCTTAAAGTTACTGCAGACACTGACAGTGGTATAAAGTGATGGGTTTTTTTACATGTTGTGAAGAAAATGTGAGCGTTGCGTGCCTGTGATAACCTGTAAGCTGACAAGTCTGAGCGGCAGCATTCCTGTATTTTTCCAGACCCTGCGGTTACCATGGTAAATGTTTATAAGGGATGTAGACTTGCTCTCTGATGTTGTGTATGCATTGCATTGTTTTCTTCTATTCCTGACTGTCTGTCCATCTCTGTCCTCTCATTGTTGAACGTGCTTGGATGAATTGTCGGAAAAGGAAGCATCTGATTATACACAAACAAAACAAAATGGGTATAAAATTGTTGGTCGTAGGATGTTCATCGACCCAGAAAAAGCCCCGGTATTGTTTGCATGCTGCTGCACTATTTTAACCTATTGGCTGTGTGCCTAAAAAGTTAAAGGAATATATCTTATGCCATTTCAGACCTTTGTGATATATATATTTTTTTCTTTATATGCAGTGCCTTGCAAAAGTATTCAAACCCCTTAATTTCTTTTTCTTTTTTTTTTGGACCCATTTTGTTATGTTGCTGCCTTATGCTTTCAATCTACACTCCATCCACCATCACTGTACAGCAACTTAACATCATTGCTAAAACTAAAATTATTTAATTTCATAAGTATTCACACCCCTATCTGGAACACCTGAAATTTAGCTTGCTTGCAGATGTTACTACACAGGGTGAAGTGAACCTGTGGCAAATTCAGTCGAATGGGTATGATTTGAAAAGGCACACACGTCTTAATAAATCGTCTATTAGCTGATAATCCAGTCCAGTGCAGACCATTCAGAAGTTATTCTGACAGACTGGGAAGAAGGCTCACTTTCCAACAGGACAATGACTTATAGACAGCTATGTGAATGTCCTTTGGCCCAGCCACTGCCTGGGATTGAGCCCGGTCAAATATTTCTGGAAAAACCTGAACATGTGTATCTGCCCCCATCCAACCTGACAGAACTTGAGAGGTGAAGAGGAGAGGAGAATTGCAAATTGCTGATCAGCAAAGCTTGTCACATCAAACAAAAAATACTTGAGACTGTAAAGATGCTTTAGCTAAATATTTAGTTAAGGGTATCAATATTTATGTAATGAAATCAATTTACATTTTTTATTTTTAATACACTTTAAGTGGTGACAATTCAGTTTTTGCTTTGCCAGAATGGTGTATGGAGTGTAGATGTGGGGATAAAGGTAATTTAAAGCTGTTTAACATATGGCAGCAGAATAACAAAATGTTAAAAAAACTAAAGGGTATGAATACTTTCGCAAAGCACTGTAAAATGTTCACCGATGACTCACCAGTCCTCTGCTGTAGATAGGTGCAACCAGAATGAGAGTCTAAACAGCTGATAAAAACATCACAGTAGTGCATTTAAAAATATAGTCCATAATCCATAATGTGAGGAGAACACTTCCTCCCCGTATCTCCTCTCACATCAAAATATACCCACACATTTGTTTAGAACTGTTTTGGACTGTTCAAACTAGTAAACGGTGCTTGATTCATATATTCCTGATTTAGATAATAGACGCTAAAGTAAAGAAATTAAAATAGTGGCGATTTGAAATTAAACGTCATATTAATGATAGATTGATTTCTTATTTGCAGCTTTTCACTTCACAAGATATTAACCGATGGACTGGAGCGGTGAGGAATTTTATGATGTTTTTATCAGATGTTTGGACTCTGATTTTCACGGCACCCATGTACTACAGAGTATTGGTGAGCAAGTGATGCAATGTTACATTTCTCCAAATCCTTTCTGGTGAAGAAACAAGCTCATTTACATATTGGATAGCCTGGTACTGAGTTTAGCAAAAATTTTATTTTGAAATATACTTAATTGTTAATAGCAATTGCTTTGTAATTATTTGGGACATTAACTAGCAATTTCTGAAAGAAAGAAATTATTTTTCAGTGTAGGCATATTGGATATGTGAGAGCATGTGCTTATTATTATTATTATGTTCCACAAAAATATACCATTATACATGTCTAACATAAGGGTGTGTAAATAACAGAATTGCCTTTTGAACTATTCTTTAAACGGGTCATTATGGTTTTGGTTTGGTTTGAATGTTTTAAATATTTTTGTCAACAGTAAGCTTAGAAAACATGACCCAGATTTGAATTGTTTGGAATAGTAAGACACAATTAGCACAAATGTAAAACATTCATATTTTTAGTATTTTCCAGTTTAAAACTTTGGAGATGTGACCCAGTGCTTCAGACTTATTGAGCTATATGGCACTAACGCAGGAGTTACAGGTTCAGATCTGAATGTCCTATTTCCTTAATTTCCCTTTCATTTCTCAATTTTTACTGCCAATACTATATAAAAATAGTTATACTTAGTTTTGATAGTTTTGCAGATGCTTTTATCCTAAGTGACTTACAATTTGGGAAGACATGAAGCAACTCATCTTAAAGATGCAAACAGACAGAAGAAGTCGTAATAAAAAGTCCAAGGCATTGTTCAAATACGTACAAGCCAGAAAGGCAAGGAATAGAGAAAGGTTTTGTTTTGTTTTAATTTAGGATGCATTCAAGTAGTGTTGAACTGTTGCTTGAAGGGATCCAGCTTTCCAGATAGGGCTGGAAGATCATTCCACCAAGCCAGGAACAGTGAACGGGAATGTTTTGGAGAGAGATTTTGAGCCTTTCTGTGATGGTATGATGATCATTCACAGATCTCAGACTTCTGGAGGGGATGTAGCTTTGTAATATTGAGTGGAAGTAGGCAGGGTGATGAGCCTGTGGCTGTTTTATATGCTGTCTTAAATTTGACTCGAGCTGCAACCAGGAGCCAGGACATAAAGAGAGGTGTAACATGGGCCAATCGTGCTGCTAAACTTTGAATCATTTGTAGAGTTTTGATTGTGCTTCCTGGAAGTCCAGCCAGAAGAGCATTGCAGTATTCCAGTCTAGAAATGCCAAGTCCCTGGACAAGACGTTTTGCATCATTCTCTGTTAAAAAGGACCTGATCTTTTGATGTTGGGTAATGCAAAATGAGTTTTTGCAATGTAGTCTTTGAAGGTCAGCTGGTCATCAAAGATTACACCAAGGTTTAAGCCCAAAGTTGATGAGGTAGACGAACCTTGCAGGATGGTGAAGCCAGGCTGTAAATCTTGGATCTTCTGGTTGAACTGAGAGGTAGGAGCTGTGTGTCATCAGAACCCATGTGACTGTATGATGGGACCCAATGTTGCAGTGTATGTGGAGAAGAGGAGAGGTCCAAGAACTGATCCCTGAGGAACCCCAGTGACCAGTTGATGTGTGCTAGATATCTCCCCTCTAATGACTGCTAGTTGACATGTAGTTTACATGTAGTTGCAAAGTTACTTACAGTTAGTAGAATGTCTAAAGTGGGCAGTTGAAATAAAGTGTTACAGCAAAAGAAATATAAGAAGACTCGAAAAGACTTGCCTGCAAATATGTGTTGCTTCAGAACATCAGACTGCGTTTAGAGGATAAACTAATTGCAAATATAATTAAATATGACAAAAATATGTGTTATGTAAAAACATTGTAATGGGAAAAGGTTTGCTGGATTTGTAGATGTGATTTCAGACGGTGATAAGGATGTTTTCATTGATCTAACTGCGTAACATTGTAATCAATGCAGTGTGTATGATATCAGTGAGTATCAGAACATGCACTTAGAGAAAGCATTTAAAGAATTTTCCCCTCAAAGTGTGTGTGTGTGTGTGTGTGTCATCTTTCTGTGATTTCATGGGAGTGTATGTGTGTATCCTGGCCTCTGGAGAACACTCATCTGTGTGTTTAGTCATTTTAATGATAACCACATTCTCTCTGCTCACCATGCCATTCATAATGACGCATGTTGTTGTTTTCAATGACCGAAATGAAACTCATATGCTTTCTGAGGCCCCCCTTGCATTTATACAATATTTAACAGCTGTGGCTTCAGATAAAACCCCTCTTGAAACTCCTCACGGGCTTGTGTGTGTTGACATGACTATTAATCATGTTATTACAATGTAATAAATGCACGTATAACAACACATAGAAGAATTCTGTCTATATAACCATAATTATAGAATAACTGAATCTTAAAACCTGCCGATCAGTACTACAAGATATGATTGAATACAGCTGGATTTAGATTATAGTAAGATGCAAATTTCATCAAAAATTCACGCTTGTCTCTGCATCTGTGAATAGTGTTTGTGTCAGCTTTAATAGCATTTTTTTAAAGGCAGGAAAATCTGAATTATTAAAATCTATAGAAATGTCTAAATATAAACGTATAATCATTTTCATATTTATTTAAAAAATAAATCTGCATCTGCAACAAGTCTAGATTATAAAGCAGAAGTTATATGGCCATGCGAAAATCTAGGTTAGCTAGGTTAAAAAGGTAAAACGCATTACAGTTACATTTCATGTTATTAGCTTAATCATGGAAATGAAACTTAAAGGTTCACATGGCATTCATTAGTAACATTTCAAATATGGCAGAACTTTAAAAACCTTGCAAGATTAACTTCGCGTTACAGTGATATATTTTCCAATTTTTTTTTCCTTTTCCAGCTCTGTGAAAGCATCAGTTGAGTCCCAATGTCTTCGCTCCAGAAATTGAATTAAGAACGGTGAAATTTGTCTCGATGTGTGTGCAATCACCCTAATAATAAAGTCTTTTGTAGTGTACTGCTGTGACCTAAAGACCTCATTACAGGGAAGTTAGGTTTTATTATTATTGTTGTGTGTGTGCGTTTGTGTAGAGAAACACACTCGGATACAACGAAGTGAACAGACAGACATGCAAAATCATTGTGGCTAAAATTTCTCTCAAACATGGCTCACATCTCATTTTGTGGACAAAATCCAAGCAACGTGAACTGAGCTAAATTTGTTCTCTACAAGAAGTGTTTGCAGGACCAGAGACATATTACACCAAATCTAATGGGATTACATTGTACACAAGTATATTTGCAGTTTTTGTACAAAAAAAAAACAACAAAAAATATAATAAAATATAATAAATCTATCACGTCTGTATAATTAAAAAAAAAGTAAAATATTTTATATATATATATATATATATATATATATATATATATACATATACATTACATTTTTTTACTTATTTGTTTTAAATAAGTCACAAGTTTGGAAGAAAAGAAGGGTTTTGCATTATTATAGTAACTTGACTTAAAGTACAATATTTTAATGTGAATTTTCTTTTAACACTAAGACGAAGTGTCAAACTAAATTTCTAGACTAATTGCAAAAACAACATTCTTTCTGTTGTTATTTCATTCCCTGTTGTTGTTATTAGCACTTTCTAATAATCTGACTGTCGCTTTTAGCGTCTGATGTTCATTTTCCTGCTATTGTCTGGCATAGATGGCCCCGGCCTCCTTAGAGCGCGTCCCTCCCACCTCCCCAAACCCCCAGCCCTCCCTTCAGCACCAAACACACACACACACACACACACTCTCTCTTTCCTCTCCTTTTCTTCCTCCGCTTGCAGCTTCAGACATTTGGGGAATCCTGAAACAAGTTGTTCCCGCGAAGAGGCATTGCCAACTAATTTTAAGTAGACTCTGAATGAAAGAGGCAGCTTCAACAAGAGCCCTGCCATTCCTGCCCTCCCGTGTTCGCTCCTTCATGTCTTTTGTTGTGGACACTGACTGCGCTGCCTGGACACCGTGAGACATTCGATTATGGACATAGAGACTCTGTAGAGCCCGGCACGCTGCATGTACGCTCGACTTGCGGGTAAGTGTCCGTTTTAAGATCCCTCTCTTCAGCTATCAGGTAGCATCATCAAGAGCTCGCTTCAGGTCTCTAGAACTTTTCCCTCAAGTTTCGATTGAGTTCTGTGACATCTCGGTCCGTTCCGGGTCTTTCCTGTCAGGCTTTCTCAGGCTGTCTTTCTTCCCCCGCTGCCTGGGATCATTCGGAGCGCCTCGACTCAGATTACTGGCTTCCTCCTGTTGTTCGCGGGTGCAGGTTTTCTCCTCCGCGCTCCCACGCTCTAGCGCAGAGGGGAAGGAAAGCGCTGATAAGAGTTTAGGAGTCTCAGGGAGAGTGGCTTTTGTTAGCTGCCTCGGTGTGCGTCTTAAAAGGAGGGGAACGTTTAGCAGCATGCGAGCCGTTTTCTTCACTTGTTTTGTTGTTTTTGGAGGTAACGTTTCTTTTTATGGGTGGAGGGGTGCGAAAATTGGAAACAGACCCACCCTGAGTTGAAATGAGTCAGGCAGCATATGTGCATCTGTGTCAGTCTGGGACAAATAACAGTCCCGTGACTTAGAAAAGGCAAAATGAGAGATGTCTCGAGATGTTAGACAAGGGAGCTCTTGGGAGGTTTGGACGTGATTTGTAATATTTTGGGTTTGGGAAGCGGAAAGGGAGGATAAATTGATGGTTGGTGTGTGTGTTCTGGGTGGGTGGAATAAGATTGGATATCTGCTGCCATGCAGTCTCTTAAATTTTCTTCAAAGGTACTTTTTCCAGAGTTGACTAAAAGGGTTATTATAAGTTCTTCAGATGACTGTATTGGTTTGGGTTCTTTAACACACCAGTAGATAAAAAAAGGTGCCATCATGTTGTAAAACCAGGTTTTGCCCACCAAAAGTGACTGAAGCTTGTGTACTATTAATCATGATATTACAATGCAATTAATACAACATGTAGAAGAATTCTGTCTATGTATCAATTTTTATAAAACCACCAATCAGTGCTACAAGATAAATGTGATATAATTCATTCATAGATTTATATTACATTTAGACTCTTGTCTCTGTGAATGTTTGAATCAGATGTGATACTCAAACAAGAGAACGTTTGAGAGGCTTTAAATGGCTTGGACATGATTTGTAATATTTTTGTTTGCAAAGTGGAAAGGGAGGGTAAAGTGATGGTGTGTGTTTTCTGAGTGGGTGGAATAAGATTGGATATCTGCCATGTATGCAGTTCTTTAAAGGTTCCTTCAGAGGAGCTGACTAGATGGGTTATGCTCTCAAGATGATTGCATTGGTTTTGGGTTCTTTAATGCACCAGTAGATATAAAAAGGTGACTAGAACTGGTATGAGTAATAATTTACCGTATTTTTGCCTCGTCATGGACTGAATAACAAGAAGTTTCTTTACTGAAACTGAAAGATGCATTCATTGAGAGTTTTCTTAAGGATTTGATCATTTTTTGGACATGGCAGACCTAATGGTGGAGATTTGGGAGGAAATGCCCTCTTCTCACATCCATGAGGAAGTGGCTTTGCGGCCAGCCTTGTGATGCATTTCTCCCTCAGACTGATACAGACGCCTGTTTCCCCAAAATTTCACGGCTGCTTGCTTTTGTCTATGCGATATGCCCATTTTAACATCGAAATTAGGAAGTAAACATGTAATATGTTGAAGTCTTTAGTTTTGAACTTTAAAGGGAGAAGCTCTGGTTATGACTGCTGCCAGTTTATGCTGAAGTAGTCAATGAATAGCATGTCATAATCCCTGAAGACCAAACCCTGGAAATGTGACACGATTGCGAGACACCCGTAGCTTCTGAACTGACGTGAAACCCAAGTCAGATTTGCTCTTTGTACGATCTGTGTTTTCAGAGCTATCAAGCTTGTCTCAAGTGGCCTGAGATTCCCAGGTTTCGTGGGGTATTCATTTACACACGGATTTAAAACCCTCTTCCTCTCATTATCCTCTCTCTGCTGTACCCTTGTCTCTCAGGAGCGCCTGTGCTATTAGTGATAAGGCCGAGTAGCGGTAGCTTTTCCTGTCCTGAGCAGGAAGAGTTGCTCTCTGTTGGGCCGCTGGCTTGTCCTGTATCCATCCTCACATCCACTGGGAATATCACTGTAGTGTTGAGGGCAGCCCTCGGATCATCCAGCTGTTGGCAACCGGACTGAACTGCCTGTCCATCTGGACCGCCACATGCTGCACACTGATATCGTTCTCATTGTTTAGGCAGCAAAGATACAATCAGCTTAGATGTTCACAGACCGTTACTTAAAACAACAACAACATCTATAAAATGGCTGCAAATAGTTTGTTTTATCGTACTTTGCATAAAATGTCCACACTTCCTGACAGATACTGTATGAAATATGTTTCTTGATAAATCATATGTAAACAGCAAAGGAGAATCTAACATGTTAGTCAATCAAAATGTGCTTAGTGTGTTTAATGTTAATGTGTTGCTAAGGCATCACTAAATAGTTGGTTGGGAATTGCTGAGTGGGTGCTAGGGTTTTCTGGGTGGATGTTAGGGTGCTGGCAAGTTGTTGCTAGTTGTTCAGGTATGTCTTGGGTGAATGCATGGATGTTGTTAAGTGGCAACTAGTGTTGTGGGTGGATGTTAGGATGTTGTTAAGTTGTTACTAGGTGTATTGGGTGGGTGTTAGGGTATTGTTAAGTGGTTGTTAGGTGTTTTCAGTGGATGTTAGTGTGTTTTTAAGTGGTTACTAGGTGCTCAGGGTGGATGTTAGGGTGTTGTTAAATGGTTGTTAGGTGTTTTCAGTGGATGTTAGGGTGTTGTTAAGTGTTTACTAGGTGCTCTGGGTGGATGGTAGGGTGTTGTTAAGTGATTACTAGTGTTCCGAGTGGTTGTTAGGGTGTTGTTAAGTAGTTGCTAGGAGTTTTGGGTGGATGGTAGGGTGTTGTTAAAGGGGTTGCTTGGTGTTCTGCATAGTTGCTTAATGGCCTGTTTCAAAATTCTTACTCCCAAGTCTTTGTAACACTGTTTCACACTCTTTTCAAAATTCAGGCAAAAATTCTAAATCTGATTACTGAAAGAAACCCTTTGATCAACAGCTTTAGCGATGCTTGTCTTAGCAGCACCACTAATTAATCCGGTCAGCCCTGAATGGTGACAGGAAACGTGATCTCTCATCATCATGTTCTCCCAGAGGCCGGCTCACATGAAGCCCTGAGGTCAAGAGGGTGAAGAGGTCACCTGACTGCACATCCTTTCAGACAAAGATCGATCCTTAAAGCACTCCATTCCCAGACACGCAGACACATGTCCACACCATCAACGTCAACAGTCCATCTGCACGGCTTCATCTTCACTAAACAAAGTGGAGTGATACTATTTTCCTCAAATTTCAGTTGAATTTTGATTTCATGAATGCATTTGATAAACAGAATGGAAAGGTGGCACAAAAACTTTTTAACCTTTCTGAAGGCATCAGCTGTGATCACTCACACACGCCGCCTGGATATATTGCTGGAATATTTTCTGAGCATGGCTTGACAGTGTAGCTCCATACTGAGCAGGATATGAGAAAACTATTTTTGTCCTCAACAATTTTGGGATTATCCACATGAGTGGTTTGTTTATAGAGTCGTAGCGAAGGTTCCTCTCAGATGTGGTCATGTGTTTGATGCCCTCCTCTGGTGACTTCAGTGAACTGAATAAATAGGAAACGTCTATAAATAAGTTCATGGAAAAGCCTCTTGTCTCTGTTATGCTTTCAAACCACAAGATGAGATGCTCAGTTTACATGAACTGCTTGTCAAGCATGTGATGGTTTGCCTTCGATCAATTTCCTGTTGAGCATAAGGTATTTGTTTCCACCTTTTAGCATACGTTGAGATACACAGGAAGTGGATGCTGTATAATTTAGTGCATTGCGTTTGTCATTTTATCCAGTGACCTGGTAACCTTTTCGTGAAGCAGCATGGTTTATTCTGTATATTTGGCGCACACATCTTTGTATGTGGTGTCTAGCGATTGGTCTGCAATCAAAACTCAGATATCTCAATATAAATATGCTGCATTTCTGAGTTTGTTATCAGATATCATATTGCATTTCTTCTAAAACCAGATTGCCAGAGTCTGAGCTAAAACATTTTCAAAGCGCCATAGTTGTGTCGGTAGATATTTCAAGATACGTCTAAAATAAGTTGAAACCTCTATTAGACAATTTCCTCTGAGATGTATTACATAGATACCTGGACGCAATTACATTTCTCAAATCTTAAAATTCGTCAGAAGCGCAAACTTACTTGCCCGGTAACCATCTCAATGTCAACACCATCTCACGCTTTTTTTCTCAATTAGAGGACGTCATTATGTTTTGTGCTGCCTTATCAGTCTCTAAACAAATGTCGAGCGCAGAAGGGAAAAACCTGCTGATGGCAAGCCAAACCTTTCCTGGAAAAACACACATGGAATGGCCAGTTATTAATAAATTATTTCCAGGGAAATCCTTACTGTAGCACTCTGATTCATGATGAACACGTTGCGAAATCATAACAAATCATGCTTTTATTGCACTCGTAACGTTAAGCTACTGTGAGCTTTCAGACCAGGTATGCAGTTTTCATGTGTAACTGCAGTTCTTATATAGAAGTCCTCTTCAATTCTGTTTTCATAGCAGAAATTATATTATAAGACCAGGTTTTTTAATTATTCAGTCCGAATGTGATTACCTTTTTAAATGTTTTATTTGGTGGCAGAAACGGAATTCCAACCGTTTCTGATTTTGGTAGTATTTTTTGTTGACCTGTCCACACCTATACCAGTTTTTCCTTTTTCTTTTCATCAGTTCTTCTGAGTTTTAGAGGTCTGAGGTTAGAGGTTTTTGTTCGATTCCTGGACGTGACTAAGAGCTTGACAGGAACTCTCATGCGTTACTCATGTACTCGAGGGTCTTCTTCTCCGCTGTGGTGTATCATCTGTCTTGTGCGACACAGCTACTGAAACTGAAATGTAAAGCTGCCGAGGGTTCCATTGTGTCACTGTGTTGACCCTGTTTTCCACGCTGCTTCTTCTGCATTTCACTGCACGTCTCGATTTCATTCGTATCCTCATCTGCAAAGACAAGTTGGACAAACAGTCTGGAATGAAAGTTCCTAAAATACATTTTTTTGTAACAAGTTTCATATGCATGGTGTTAAATGGTGGCGGGGCTAACAAGTCAAAATGAACGCTGTTTTCTTTCTTATTAGTACTCATCAGTACACATTATTCCACTGATAAAAATATATACTTTTTTTTTTTGCTATTGGTTTAAGATAAAAAAACAACAACATTATTTGCCACATTCTGTCCATAAACAATAAAAAAACATTACAAATGAGGCATTTGTTGCATCCAGTAGGGACATAATTACTGATTTTCATGACTTTTTATGTTTCGCGTTGTATCACCACGTCTGCAACATCAAACGACAAAACGACAAGAAATACCCTTCATTGCTCAAAACTCGCATTTGAATTGTAAGTAGTAGGTTCTTGTAATAAGAAAATGTAACTTACTTCAAGGTTCTGAGTCAGAAGCACCAGACTGTCCTTGCAGATTAGAATTGGATGAAAGCAGAAAGATCTCAAAAAGATTATATATTCATAAAATAAGTTTTAAGTAAACAAGCGCAAATAAAACAATAAACTTGGCTACTTAACTGAAATAAAATGTTCTACTGATTCGTAACTCTAAAGGTGGTCTAACACACCCACAGTGGGTTATGATTGGTCCACTTGCTCAAATCTGATTGGTATTTTATAAATTTTGTGCGTGCAAATTGGTTTTTGTGAACATACATCTTTTGTGTGAATTATTGACAAGACTAATCCGTAACAGTGTTGTGAATACAACTTAACCGCCGATTTCTAACTTTCTCAACGACGCACAGCATCTCCAGAACATGGCGCCCGCGGCAACACTACAGCGAGAACAATGGCTCCGCCTCCTTCTTTTTGTGTAAACATTTGGGCGGTGTTTGAAAATAAACCCACTCTGTGACGTAGAAAAGGGGGTGTTTGAGCGAGCCGTTTAAGGGGGAAAGTCATAACGTTTATAAAGAATATGTCTTTGGTTTTGAGATCTTCAGGGATCTTATCTATGCACAAAAAGCTTGTAACACTCTAAAGAGAAAGGAACGCTTGAAATCAAATCATATGACCCCTTTAAATAACATTGTTTCAGAGAGCCATATAGCCAAATGCATTCATAGTTGTAAATTAAACTGAGGAATCTTTGGTTAGTTATTTTAAAGAAGCAGTAAACCCTAAGAATGGAAGCGTGACCTTTCGCTGATCTGTTGTTTGGATTGGCCAACATTCTCAAGCTCTGTCTTTCAATGCAGCAGCTACTAGGTGTTTTTCCTGTGTGTGACAGATTTCAGAAGTGAAATACGGTAAGGACGACTTCACAGTATAACCACTGAAAGGAGCTGATGAGCGTTAGCGAGAGAGAGAACGAGAAAGAGCGAAGACGAGTAGAGACACAGCCTGGGTTTATTTTTAGCCTTCCTTTCCACCTCTTCCACCCACCTTTTCAGGATTGTTGTTGTTGAAAAAGGTGGGCCCGCTGTCGAATGATGTCAAATGTTGTCAGTGGCGGTACATCACGTCCACCTCGAAGCTTGCTGGGAATTACCCCGTGTCGCCTCGAGCTCTTTCGCCATCCATATCTCTCAGCAAACTGAAATCTCACTACACTTTCCGCTCGGGAAAGTCTGCAGCCTCATAAAGCCATATGAAGGCATTTCTGGTGGCAACGTTTTCCATTGTACTTGCTTTTAATCGATCGTTTCATTAGGGCAAAAAAGTGAATTTTATCGGCGTCTTCTTTGAGGAAAAGACATTTCCCTGAATTTAGTCGTTTTCTGGGAGTTCCTTATTTTAACCTAGAGGTTCCCATATTTATATCTGTCTCGAAGCATTTTGTAAATCTCTCTAAAGACAATTTTAGGGAATTTAAGAAATCGCGTCTCTCAAGGAAAAGCACAATACTTCTACATTCCTGAAAGCCCATGTGGCAGTTAAACAGTTCATCAAAAATGCAAATGAGCTGAACATTTATTCACCCTCAGGTCATGCAAGATGTAGATGAGTTTCTTCAGATTTGGAGAAATGTATCATAACATCACTTGCCTTTGCAATGGATCCTTTGCAGTGAATGGGTGCCGTCAGAGTCCAATCATCTCATAAAAAAAGCAATCCACACCGCTCCTATCCATCATTTAACATGTGAAAATATATGTGTTTGTAAGAAACAAATACACCATTAAGACATTTTTGCCATAGTCCATAATCCATAATATTGCAGGGAACGAGTTAATTGCAAGTTAATAGCAAGTATTATTAATTATTAATATCTTAAGCTAATTTGTGACATTAATTCTGATGCAGTACCCTGCCTCACGGAATTTCAATCTATTTGCATTGATGTTATTTATTTTTTGGTTTTGTTTTATTGTTGCAATTCAAAAAGTTTTATGTATTTGATGTTTCACATAAATGCTATATTATTATATTTATATCCATATGCACATCAAACAAGTGCGTATTGAATGCAAGTCAGTTTGGTAACGGTTTATTTCAATAGCCATCAGTAAGTTACTTTGCAACTACATTCAAGCACAACATGTATATATGTGTATATATATATGTGTGTGTGTGTGTGTGTGACTGTATTTTTCTCTAGAGGCCCGTCTCTCTGTCCGTTCTTTGTTCTGCTGACGTGCTGGTGGTCTCTGATGTAGGTGATCTTCACATGTGAAACGGTTTCCAGCAGCAGTAACTGAACTCGGAGCGCCGCAGCGATACGCTTTGAGCTGCCCACACTTACCCACATACCCCAAAACACTGGAAAGAGAGCGTGGAAACACTTCATATTTGTCTCTCTTCACACCTCGTCCTCCTGTGTGTGTGTGTGTGTGTGTTTTTCTTCCTGCATTGTGCTTCATTGTTGACTAAAAAGAGAGCGCGAGACTGTTGGTCATCATTTCCAAAGCCAGAAAGCCAGCGCAGTGACCTGTGTGTCACTGATAATGAGTGTGTGTGTGTATGTGTGTGTGTGTACACTGTGTTGTTCAACTGTACTCATTAGCTTCGGTGTTTGAGATAAACGCTCACCATGTGATAACGGCTTGTTTGAGCATCATTAGAATAATAGCAGCCACAGCGTGACCTCTGACCTCCGTACCGCTAGCACTGTAAGGTTACTTTGGAAATGTAACGAGTTACAATTACAAATGACCCTATTTAAAAAGTCTGTTTCGGTTACTTTAATTACAGTTCATTACATATTGGATTACTTTAATAATTTCGTTTTAAATTATTAAAGTTTTTAGCTGTTAGTTAAGCCGTTAATATTATTCAACATACAAAAAAATTTTCAGATGAACTTTTTTTTAGAAATTAAATTACATAACATCATTACTTGTAACTAGTTACTCCCCAGCACTGCACTTTAATAATACTATATTGCTCTTTGTTCTGTTTTTTGTTGTAATAAATCACCAAAAGCAGTTGCGCACCATGTGATAGTTATTAAGAGAGAGGGAGGTGGGATTTATTTGATCCAAAACATTGTGAAATATTATTACAAATAATAACAGTTATAACAAAATATCACTTTTCTATTTAAATATATTGTAAAATGTAATTTATTCCTGCGATCAGTGCTGAATTTTCCAAATGCAATTTAATTAATTGATCTTATTTTAGTATTTTTCTATTATTGATAAGGAAATGAATAAATACATGTATTTATATACAGATTTTTGTCGTTTCAGTGCTGAATAAAATTATTAATTTGATTTATATTGAAGTTGATAGTTTGCATACATCTTTCTATAACATCACACACACACACACACACGCACACACACACGCACACACATAAAATAACTGAAATATACAGTAATTCACAATTCATAATAAAACAAGTTTTAAGTCTTAAATCAGCACTACGTTGCATTACTGTCTATATTAAATATATATAAATAAATATGTAAATCTGTATATATAATGGGAATATCAACAATAATAACAGTTTAGAAAACCAAACAAGTTGTGCGACTTTATGAGAAAATAAAAATAAGACACAATAGAAAGCAGGGTGTGAAAGGGTGTGAGGTTAAACCGCTCCTGTGTATTTGCAGGCGTTATTTCTGCCAAATAAATCCAGGCTAATGAACTTTTACGACGCTTTTAAACAGACGGTCGACCAAAAAATGATAAGCCTAATGTGATGGCCTCAGGTTTTATTGTAGTTCACTGAAAAACGTATTCGCGCTTCCGCTGTGATCACTGTGTGGAAAAGAGCGGCGGGAAGATTGGTCTCCTTTCGCGTGTGAACGGAGAAAGCAAGTCATACGGGTTCGAAACGACGTGCGAGTGAGTACATGATGGCGGAGGTTTCATTTCAGGGTGGATTTTCTCTCTTTGCAGACTCCGATTAGGGTGTAAGTCTATTAACAGGACCGCGGAGATCGGCGTTCGCGTAGAAAGCGCGCGGCGGCGGTAAAATGTGGTCACGTGGTTCCTCCCGGTGTTTGTGTGAGTCACCGCTGCAGTCATTATGAATGAAAAGATTCCCCAACTCCGAGCTTAACCACTTCTCCCATGCGTGTTGGTTTTTTTTTTTTTCAGGGCTCGGAAAAAAAAACGGCGTCAGGTTTCGAAACGACCGAAGAAAAACCAATAAAGCAGAAAAAGTCGAGCCGAAATCGGTTCCAAATCCTGAAATTCCAAGATCTTGAATCCCTTCCAAGATTCTTGGAATTCTGCACCTCCCACGAGGCTTTTGTGCGTTTTTAAACTCCTGACATGGGATTTTTAATTAGCGACTGGAGGCCAGTCCCAGCCTGAAGCCAAAGTAAACTGTCAGGCTCTGTAGTGCTGTAGTTTGTGTTTGCTTTGCCCTGCTTTAGTCATGTTTGAGTCACATTATCTGAAGTGTAACACCCCACCCTCAAATACTCCTCCCTAATAATCCCTATTCCCATCACACACACACACACTTCTCCTGGACGCTCTTTTCTCTCCACACCCTCTCTTTTCCTCGCTCTCCGTCTCTTTTCTTGTAGCTCCATCTGTTTTTTGTCGGTGATTTCAGCGCCTCTCCCACTTGTAGCTCTCTGGCCCCATTGCCCTCTGTCTCTCTCAGGACTCTCTCCTTACCCAGCATTCCTCAAATTCCTGCAAGGGTTCTTAAGGGACGGACCTTTCTGGCAAGCCGTGACACCCCGCGTCTCCTTCTCTCACCCGGTTCGGTTTCGTTTTTTCTGTAAATAGATTAATAACAGAACAAATAGCAAATACATTTTTATGCAGCTTTTAAGATTCAGATTTTCTCTCGGAAAAAAACTAAACTAATCACCTTTTTTATTTATTTTTTTATTCAGAACTCAGATAAAAAGGTGTGAAATGTGAGAAATAAAATTCTCAATTGTAAGGAAAAAGTCTCTGAGGTAAAGTGCCTCCTAGCTTGGTCACACACACTGCTGGTCAGTAAAGGGTGCCGCAGGCTGAGAGATGAACTGCTTGACATTAAGCCCACAGCAGAGCCGGGTCTGTGCATGACTTTCTCTTACTGTCTGTTCAAATGCCACAGAGAATCCGATTAAAACTTATCAATGGCTGCTATTATAACGGCACACATCCCGATCAAACCTGCCACATTAGCGGAGGAACACTGCCATGCTTTCACAGCGTGTGTGTGTGTGTGTGCGTACGTGTGTGTGTGATATTTTAGAGGAAGGTAGTGTAGCTGAAATTGAAAGAGCACATTGAGGCACACAGAGATGTAATCAAATCTGGTTGATTCATATGACTGGTTTGCTGGCATTCCCAGCCATCAGTTTCCCAATTCTGTGCAGGCTGTGTGTGTGTGTGTGTGTGAGAGAGAGAGAGAGAGAGAGAGAAAGAGCAGTGGTTCTGTGTGAAACAACAGGAACAATTATCACGGTCTATGAAAACAACAACAATCATGATTATGGCTGTATGGCGTTAGGTTTGAAAAAAAAATGTGACGCTGACCTTCATCTCATGGTTTATCATTTTTAGCCTTTTTGCTATATTGTTACTAGGGTGTTCAGGGTGGTTACCAAGGTGTTGCTATGCTGTCATGTAGGCGTTCTGATCAGTTCTTATAATGTTGCTGGGTGGTTTCCAGGGTGTTGCTATGCCATCATTAAAGGTCAACATCGTATACTAAGACTGACGGCAGATGAAAAGTTGTGTTTTTCTAGAGCGATATGGCTAGGAAGCAGACTCTCGTTCCAGTCTAATAATCAAGGAACTCAGCTGAAATCGTATTACTCCGTGTCTCTCACAGATGTCTCCATGGTTGCAAGGCACGCTCCCTGTGCAAACAGCCCTGTGTAATATGATTGTGCTACCTTGATTATTACTTCAGAATGAGACTAGTGTTCCTGGCCATATCAGCTACGTTTAAAAAAAAAGCGGAGTGTTCCTTTAATGTTTTCTGAATAGTTTTTAGAACGTTGCTATGTGGTTCCCAGGGTGTTGCTATGCCGTCGCTAGGGTGTTCTGAATCATTTATAGAATGTTGTTTTGTGTTTTTCAGGGTGTTGCTATGCTGTTGCTAGGGAATTCTGAATCGTTTATAGGATGTTGTTTTGTGTTTTCCAGGGTGTTGCTATGCTGTTGCTAGGGTGTTCTGAATCGTTTATAGAATGTTGTTTTGTGTTTTTCAGGGTGTTGCTATGCTGTTGCTAGGGTATTCTGAATCGTTTATAGAATGTTGTTTTGTGTTTTTTTTTCAGGGTGTTGCTATGCCGTCGCTAGGGAATTCTGAATCGTTTATAGAATGTTGTTTTGTGTTTTCCAGGGTGTTGCTATGCTGTTGCTAGGGTGTTCTGAATCGTTTATAGAATGTTGTTTTGTGTTTTTTTCCAAGGTGTTGCTATGCCGTCTTTAAGGTGTTGCTAGAATGTTGCTGTGCGGTGTAAAGGTTGTTCTGTATGAAACGTTTTCTGTTTGCTAATATTTTCCTGAGACTTCTGGAAAACGCGGGAGCAGTACGTCCATTCAGCACCGTCCCAATGCTAGTGGGTTCTGAGTCGTTACTAAGGCGTTGCTGTGATATAATTAAACAGACTCGAGGTATTTTGATCTCCAGATTTAGATCAGGATGCTCCTTCAGTGTATATCTGCAGGGTTTTGCCCGTTTTATTTTCAGTCACACCTTGAGCAACAGTTACGGCGATGCTTGCCTTAACGAACAGCATTGAGAATAATCACAGCAGAGACGACTGCTCACCGATCAGCGCTGGATGAAAAGCATCACTCGTCACTCAGAAGAGCTCAAGTGAATCTTTGTTCAGTTTTCTCACCTGACAGGACCAACATGAGAATCAATGAAACCTAAATAAAATCGCCACAGTCCATCCTTAGTTTTTTTTTCCTCCGAAATGTAAACGGCGAGCGCTGGATCCTGGCTGTTGGAGAGGATCTCATTAGTGTGAAGTTAAGTTTTTAGTACGGTTTTATGTAGACAACAGAAAATCACTAAAAAAAGACAGTCACATAGAAAACAGCTATATTATGTAGTAATAATATTTCTATTTGTTATTTTTGTGTCTGTCTAGAAATGTGTGACTGAGAGATGAGATCTTACTGTGGTTTCTCAACAAAGCGCTTACATTTTTTTTTTTCCTTTTGGCTAACTGATATTTAAAAAAAGATCCCCTGATGCTTATCACACACGTAAAAACAATAAAAGAGCGATTCGATCATTTGATGTACAGATACATTTTAAAAGCACTATTGCATGCAAAAACATTGCAGATTTGCATATCTTTAATGTCTGATATGTAGATATATAAAAGTCTAATACAAATATATATATATATATGATGCAATTATTTATAACAAATATTGTAATTAGAGTTGCACTCGAATGCTGGATATAAAAATGAAGTGTAAAGAATCATTTTTTACAGTGTATTATATATGATTTTTTTCATATGCACAAGCTCAAGTTTATTCATAAACAGATGATTCAAGTTATGAGGCATCCATGAACTGAAAATCTTTCAGCACAAAAGGATATCACATAGTGTTAAAAACCTACTTGCACTGATCAGTGACCTCGAATTTTCATCATGAATTTACTTTTTTTGCTTGTTTGTGTAAAACCCCTGGTTTATTTTCTGTTTTCCAACACTGGATGCTCTGTGTTTATATTAATCTCTGCATTCAATAGAATATGATATACATTAAAAGGCGTGTGTGTGTGTGTGTGTGTGTGTGTGTGTTGCCTGTTCCCCTGCTGTGCTGCTTCACTCTCAGATCATGGTCTTGTTATTTTCAGCTTCTGCCGGATATGATTCAGACTGAAGGACTGTGTAATTATAACACACACACACACACACACACGAGGGTTTCTGGTAAGACTGTTGGGATCCCCCGTTTGGAGGAGCATTTAGGTGCAGCACAACACTGCTTTAGTTTCATTATATGTGTGCAGTGTGTGTGTGTGTGTGTGTGTGTGTGTGTTCAAGGGTCTTTGTTTGGTTCCTCTGCTCCAAAAGTGATTGAAATATTTAAATAGCTTTGAGGTTTTATGCGCTGGAACCCGTTTCACTTTTAAAACAGACGCGTTTGGCTGCACCTACAGCGCATGCTTGCTGCGTTCGTCGCTTCTTTGCACCAAACTGAAGTACCGAATGTTTTTGGTAGCGGTGAAAAAGCTGCACGGGCGCATGATGGCCAGAAGGTGCACGTAGGTAGGTTTTGAGCCGGTGACGAGAACTGAGCGATCGGGCCTCACAGAGGAAATCAGAAACCCACTGGAGACCGTCACTGTGTGTCCTGGTTTCTGAGAAACGGGTCATGTAGTGGTTTTAAAGCGCGTGTGCGGCGCGTGAACGCTGACCGGTTCTGTTTTACTGAGAAAGACAGAAAGCCTGACTGACATGCACTGAAAGTACATGAGCACATAATGCGCATACGTCTTGCATCACGCACGGTTGTTTTGCCATACATCTGTTATCTCTGGAGGAAATGAAAAGGTTACCGAGCTAAGGCTGCTAAAAAAGATTAAAAGAGACTCGACGTTAAACTTGAGTTAAAACAATTTTAGTGAACGTGTAAAATACGTAGTCGGCTTATTGGAAAAAATACAAACTGCATGAATAAATTGCATGAATAAAGACAGAGTATTTTTTTTAGGGAGACATACTTTTTTTAAAAAAATAATTTTTGTCTGTATTTAAGCAATAGATCAACAATAGAATAGAAACAGTTCAAGACTATAGAAAACACTATATATATATATATATATATAATTTTTTTACTATTTCTATTTGAATTTATTTGTGATGGTAAAGCTGAATTTTTAGCATCATTACTCCAGCCTTCATTGTAATAAACATTATTCTTATATGCTTTTCAACCTGATAATTGTTGTTTTATCTTATCTTATCTTATCCGATGCTCATTTCTGTGGACTCCAGCACCTGCTGCTGAAACACGGCGTGGTTTACATGGAGAGCAGCAACAGAATTCAGAAGTACACTAGAGTGCAGTGTGGATGTGGCCGCGGCCTCAGCCAATCAAATAATAGAGAAGGAAACAATGCGAGAATGCAGGCGCGAGACGTCACGCGCTATTTTTGGAGAACCCCGCCCACATTTCTATTTTCGTCCGCCTCAGGGGCGGGGCTTACCGAGATACTTGTAATAACTCACTTTCTCCACTTTTTCTACCGCTGCCGAACATCGCTGCTGGTCTTTTTTTAAATGGATGTCAGGCTGCTAACTGAGGATTAAGGCGAGCTTCGTCAGAGGAAGCATTTGGACATTAAAAACAAGCCGTTGAGACTTCTGCAAAAAAGAAGGAGTTTCACACAAGGGGATAACGACCTGTTGCGTGCTTTTCTGTTTCGCATAAGGTAACGTACGGGCTGTCTTTCGTGTTATAAACTGTGTCCCGCTGCTTTGGTCTTTATGAGGAAGTCGGTTTGCCTGGCTTTTCAGTAGCTGTGACTTTTGAGAGCTTTGCGTGGTTTAGCCGCGGCTTGTTTTGACAGCGACGCGTCGGTCTCTCGCATTATTAATGAATTATTTACATATTTATGATGTCAAGCCCGGTTTGTAAACACGTCCGCCTTTACGTTTAATGACTGCACGCAGTGCCGGTGATGCATGTAAAGAACACGTTTAGAAACAAAGTGGAAACGAAAGCCGAGCAGACCAAGAAACAAACTATCCAAGTCACCCGTCTAAAACGGCTAGCGAGACAGCTCGCCTGTCTAAAACCGAAGTTCTCCATACTGGGCTCGAGTCTCGAAATGCGTCTTTAACTAAAAAAAAAACTCGGTGTGTGCAGTCTGACTGAAAACAGCCCACTTAGTCAGCTTTTTGAAGGTCTTAAACTAACTTAGGTGAGAAACGCAGCCTACGGTTCCTTCAGCCGTCGTAAAAATTTACCATGGTAACCGTAATCTCTTCCAAAATATTACCTGTCGCTATTTCCGCTAATCTTTCATTTATCGCTTTCAGAGTCCTTAACCGAGGCGTTTTCATTCAAGCGCTTTATTAATGTCGGCGGTCGAAGCCCTGCCGTGTTCGCTGACTACTCCGACCGTTTATTTGAACGTTTAAAGGTTTGAGACGGGCGTGAGAGGCAGGAAACGAGGGCTCTGTCAAACATCTCCGCTTCTTCTCGTTTCACAGATGGAAGTTGTGCAGCGGGACTGATCGTCGAGACAGACCAGAGAGACGCTCGCTGCTGGGGAGTGGCAGGTACGACACCTCCGTTTCTTTCACCTGTAGCTCCGCGTTGGCTCGAGATCGCGACATCCTTTTTGCCTTTTAAAGCGCCCCGCTTCCCGGAACTATTTCATTCATCGGGTCTGTAGGCCTGCGTGATGCGGACCTGATTATTGAGGATTGTTATTATTAATGCAGCGCGTTTGGAAATGTGCAGGTTTTCCCAGAATTGTTTTTTTTTTATTTTTAATAACTCTAACAAGGTGATTTTTGGTGTCTGTGTGACGCAGGTGTCATGGTAACCGCAGGTGTACAGAATTGCTTTACCTAGTGTATGTTTCATTTTCGACAACCGCAAAGTGTGTATAGATTGTGTCTGTTGTCTGAAGATGTTTTTTTTTTTTTTTTTTGGAAGATTCACAGACAATTTGAAAGGTGTTTTAATAAGCAGCGTTGATGGTGACCACCAGGGCTGCTTTTATTTAATCTAAAAATACAGTAATTGCCATATTTGTGTTTATTGTCAAACAATATTACAGTGTCGAATAACTGTTTATTGTAGAATTTAATGTATTCCTGTGACGTTGCATTTTTTTCAGCATCGTTGCTCCAGTCTTCAGTGTCACGCGATTCTTCAGAAATCATAATAATATGATGATATGCTGCTCGAAAAAACAAAATCTGATTATTATCAATGTTGAAAACAGTTGTGCTGCTTCATGTTAAGCGGATCCGTGATTGGATTACGAGTGATTATTTTAGTCTCTTCTTGTACAGATATGCAGGAAATCTGAGCAAAAGCTGAATAGGAGCTTTAAATCAGCTTTGTTGCGACTGGGAGAAGCGTTCGGTTGAATTAAAGATGCATTATAGAGCTAAAACGTACGGCGGATGTCATATTTCAGATGTGATGTTATTTGTGCTGCTTTACTCCTGATTGAATCAGTAACAGACCCTTCTAGATAAGATGAAATCTCCAGGACGTGGAGATTAGATGACCAGCTTGACCATTCATCGTCCCGCATTAGTGTGCTTAAATTCATTGACGACATGCAAAGCGAAGACTGCTCCTCTGCTTGACCAAAGCCATTAAAGGCAAATATAAATAATAATAATAAACGCACTTATATGCCGAACATGTTGACGCTCATCCTGAAATGCTACTTTTCTTCAGCATAAAATCTAAGATGTGTTAAATTTAATCAAAAGTTGCAGAAAAACTTCCAGATTATAGTAAGATAGTGATGACTTTTCATAAAGCTTTCTGGTTTGAATGGAAGCATAGCTATTAGCCTCTTATGTCAAGCCACGTGTGAGCAGGGTTGATGGGACCCCATAAAAACAGTAAAGAAAATCTCAGCAGAACGTGAGAAGTAACGATCAATTAATTATGCAAACGGCCGAGACGTTTAACCCAACAGACCGATTTTACCAACTAATAAAATTGAATATTTTGCTTGCATTCACAGAACAGGTTCACCATTCTCTCGAGCTGCTGGCGCATTTCCAGTCGCCTTTTCAGACTTGACTCAGCGGATGGTACCGTAAACAAACAGGAACGTATTTGTACGGGACATTGCTTGGCGTTGGGCATGGCTTGAAGCAGCAGAGTCCTGTAGCTCGCGCCCGGCTCGAGTTGCGTGCGCCACAGCGGGCCAGCGTTTGCGGGAAAAACAACATGATGAGGTCATGGCCAGCGGCGCGAGGATAACGTTTCAGCCGTGCCTGTGAGAGGGATCCGATCCGCTCCCGCTCTTTTGTTCGGCTGTAACCGGGCCCCGCGGGCCGCTCGCGAAGCCCGCTGAACGCTCTGTTGTAGAAGTGCCGGCCCTTTTGTCCTTCTCACAATTTATGTAGCGCGTGAGACCCGATACAGTTTCGTCATAGTTTATAATACAGATGATATTGGGCAATGTGATGGAACTAGCAGGCCTAATCATATTGCGTTTAGTAACTAAACCACAGTTTGTGTAAACTACCTCAGAGTGAATTCCTCTAAAGTCATCGGTGGTTTTGACATGTACGTACAACTCTCCCTGCAGCGTTAGCGCATCTGATTGCTTTAGAAATGTTCTGGCTGTCATCTAATAATTGTGCAATGCGACTTATGGAGTGTGTGTGTGTGTGTGTGAAGCAGAGCTAAAGCAGCGTCGTATGAGTTGGTTAGTTGAGGTTAGCCAATTTTAACTGCTGGTTTTCTGGAGCCAAAGTCGCATCTCTTCGGTTTCCGCCCCTAAAACTATTGTTTCATGTTAACTAAATCAACCTGACTATGTTGACTACAGTAGCTGGAAGAAATACCAGTTCGCTGGTTAGTAGGAGATGCTAGTTAACTGGTTAGATGTTTTGGGCCTTAGTCTACTGGCTGTGGATAATATGTCTTAAACTTAGCTTGTTATGTGGTGACAGCAGAAGGAATATTCTAATTCTTGGTTAGTAGTTAACTAATTGACCAGGTAGGTTATTTAAGTTTGCTATATCTCAACTTTAGTTTTCGTGTCAAAAATATTGTTTGATATGACAACATCGCTCTTAGGTTAGGTTACAGGACAGCTGGAAGAAACATCAGTTGTTTGGTTAGTAAGTTGTCGCACCGATAAGTTAACTAATCAGTTAGTTTTGTGACTATCTGATGCTTCTAGACTTTGTTGAGTAGTTGTGGACCATGTGATTTAAGTTGTGCTTCTGTATTGTAGCAGCTGGAGGACGATTCAAATTCCTGGTTAGCAGGGATTGCACAGACTAGTTTACTAATTGGTTAGTTCCACCGCTGGTTGGAGGGTTTGGGCTTGCATTGACTAGTTGTAATTCACTTGACTGGCTTGAAGTTATGTTTGTTCTGTATGATGGCAGATGTAAGAATTCTCAGGTATATAGGTTATTAAATATTTTCTTGTTAACTAATTGGTTAATGTTTTAGCCCGTGTTGACTTACCGAGGAAGATGTTATTTAAGTGGTGCGTGTTCTGTTGTGGCAGGTGAGGTAAGATTTTATTTCCTGGTTAGTAGGGCTTTCCTATTAGTAGGGGGTAGTAGGGGCGTGTATCACGTGACTTAAACTGCACTTGTTATATTGCAACAACAGGAGGACACTTTCGATTTTGGTTAGTAGTTAACTAATCAGTCATCACTAAACCAGTGTCATATGTGTTATTTATATTTACTCAGGACTAAAAGTTGTCCCATGTCAAAAATTACTTAACCAACCTGACTTTGTTGGAGATAGAACTAACTGCTTAAAATTGTTGGGTTCGATGCATTACTAAGTAATCAGTTACTGTAATTTAATTATATTAAAGTAAAGGGATTACTTTTTACAGTTACTTCTGATGTAATTGCATTAAATAGTGTATAGGCTAGAACAATTATATGTAAATGATGTTGCATTTTAACATTAAATCCACTATCTACTGTTAACATGTATGTAATGTAATGTAATATAAACTGTTCATATTTAGGTCAGTTCAAAAATTAAATGCAGATTTTGTATTGTTTATGTGAAAGAATTACGAGTGGTATCGAGATATAATTAGTAGTTAGTAATTCATTTTTTGTAGAGTAACTTTTTACCAACACTGCTCTTTAAAGTGCCATCTGCATAATGATTTAAAAAAATTTTTTGCCAGCTCACTGGAACACATTTACCTGCAGAGCGATATAAATGGACATGTTATGCGTTAGCTGACAGGAATGATGGGAAGATGTTCATTTTGAGGTATTTTTTGCATCCCCCACCCTGTGAGGGGCAGAGAGACAGGAGAGTCAAGTTGACAATAGTGAGATTGTTTTTCAGGGAGCTGCTGTAAAGATCACATTTCCTGTTACTGGCTGAAAGCGGGGTCAGCTGACACCAGCCTCCTTCACCGCTGCGGCTGTCATCACCGCTAAGACCCGAAAAAACGACACTAACAGCTTCGGGGCACAAGTTAACTCTTAACATGTACAGATATCATTCCAGACAAAAGCTGTGTCGGAATCCATCTGTTGCTAGTGGTGCTGACATTGAAGCGATGTGATGCTACGCTGAGGAAGGTTCCGTTTGTTTTTGCAAATCTGAGCCCTTCGTGATTCATCCAGGATGTGACAGTGCTGCCTTCCGAAACGTCTTTGATTTTGAGTATGATTTTTTCAGTTCTTCTATATGCGGAAACCCTTACCATTCCCATGATCACCTACCATCATCTAAAGATTTGAAGGTTATCGTACTCTTGCCCATTTGCCTGGTTGTTAATTTGTGCTTAGTTCCATTTGAAGAGGATTTACAAACTAGTAGATTAGTCCTGTGCTTCGTATCGTTGTTGGTCACAGATCACGTGACTAGTTATGTTTCGAGTCAGCGTTGATTAGTTGTCTATAGTGTGGCGCAACTTTTGTTGGTTCTCTATTGTGACAGCTAGTGGAAAATTGAGTTTCCTGGTTAGTAGGGCTGACTAATGAACTAACTGATACCGCTATTTAATGTTTAATAACTGTATTGAGTAGTCATGTACCACGTGATGTTTTGGGCCTGTTTTAACTAGCTTTAATTCATTGGGTTTTAGCTGCAGTTGTTCCAAATGGCAGCAACTGGAAGAAATGCCAGTTTTTTGGTTAGTAAAATGTTAACTTTTCTAGTCATTGTTAGTAAATTAGTTAACTAATCAGTTTTAGTTCTAGGACTATTTGATGTTCTAATTCTTGGTTATTAGTTAGTCTAACTAATCTATCAGTTCTGTTTGAGGTTTTGAGCCTGACTAGTTGTGTGCCTTGCGATTTAAGATGAGCTTGGTCTGTAATGCTACAGCTGTAATAAAAACCATACTAACTAGGTCATTGAGTTTCCTTAACTCTAACTACTTAACTGATTCATTTGTTTTATCATTATTTGATGGCTTTTTACAACAAAGTTTGTCGTCTGTTAATTTTTGCTGGCCCTTTGCTGGTTTAAGCCGGTCCTTACCTGGTCATGTGCTGGTTCTAAAACATATCATACCAGCAAATGTTGGCTACTAGTTAAGTAAGTGTTTTTAGCACAATTAGATAGGTTGGGCCAGTGTTACCTAGTTGTGGATCACTTGGCGCCAATTGAATTTGTTCCATAAGACAACTTTTGGAAGAAATTTCAGGGTTTTTGGTTAGCAAGTAGTGGCACAGACTAGTTAACTAATCAGTTAGTTTGAGGTTTGAGCCTTTTGTTAGCCGAGTAACATGTGACTTCCACCACGCCATGGCGACAACAAGACAAATTCAGTTTCTTGGTTAGCAAAGGGTTGCACCAACTAGTCAGTTAGTCAACCAGAGGGAGATGAGAATCTGAAAATAAAAATCCCTGAAAAACACAGAATCGGACACTTTCTTTTTCTGGCTGTCAGACCGCTTCTACAGCACGCCATGTCATGTAACTAGTCAACAACTCTTGACCACTTGGTAAAAATGAGTAGTCAAGAACTATTGGTTATGTACAATTTAAACCCTGTTGGCTCAAGCCAGCTCTCTGTAGTTGCTGGGAATGAACTAATCCTGTTTTCCCAGAGCAGCCCACACCAGCCTGCTGTTTTTAGAAGCAAGTTCAAGCAAGGTCCGTGAGGATCAGAACGTTGTGTTTGACCCACTGAATGTTTGGAGACAAGGAAGTGTTCGGACACAAAGGTGCTCATTTGTTAGAGCGCACAGGACAAAAAGAGCTCATTGAGCCAGTGTGAATCGGTTTGTGTGTGTGTGTATTTGAGGTTACAGGGAATGTTAATGTCCTCCTTCATTGTTGGAGGCTCAGACAGAAGTTCGTGAGGCTGCATATGCATGAGATGTGTTCCCGGCGAATGCTTTCCCAGAACAGTTGTTAAATAAAAAGAATCCACGGAAAAGGGAACGGATGGCGGAGGAAGTGCAAGAGGGAGTGAAGGGCTAAGAGGAAAGAGGCAAATCTGCGTGGAGAGGTGTCATTATGTACATTTTTGTGTCCACTTGAGAGCTGTTGGAGTTCAAACACCGAATTACACTGTTGAGTGGCGCCATTTTGAGTGTGCAGTAAATTGTGGGTAGACGTAACCTCCTCTATGTCTGTATCTCTCAAAAATGATTTACACTGTGACCATACCCAGAGCAGAACTACATTCCAATTATGTTGTAATGCATTAAACACACTTACGTAGGTCGCAAAAATACTCTATGTAATCACGCAAACTTGAATGATTGATTGCATCGCAAGGCTTTCTGCGGCAGTAGCAAACCCCCATACTCTAGGAGGCGATACAGTAAAGGCGCTGGATGTTTTTCACTCTACTAAGCCATACAAATTCTGTAGTATGTTTGCAGCTGTATAAGAAACATGCAAAGTTAACATACTTGTTTATCTGAAAACCAATGCTACGGTCAGTTATTCGCCGAACGCCCGTTTTTATCCATCTATCCAATAGACCGCTTTCAGCGACGTCAGCTCACATTTAATATTTATTTCCGAATTACACTGTTATAGAAAATAAAATGGGAAAATTATACTTAATATTTGTTTATATTTTAATAGTACTAGCTTGTACTGAACAATCCCTGTACACAGGGGCTGAATTAAACGCGACATAAATTACGAAATAAAGAGGCTTTCTGTTACCGCATGCAAATGTCTAAAATGTTTATTTGAGAAATACATTTAACTGCAGCATTGACAGCATTTGTGGAAGTTGCACAAGCGTCCAAGTGAACTTCATACGGGTGGCGATCGCTCTTTGCTATGCCGACGGAAGTAAGAATACCCTGCTTCAAATCAGACAGAAGTTGCGTGACGTCATGTGACAAGGGCCTGTTGTATTTCGGGAACCCTGGGTTACCAGCTGGCGGAAAACACAGCCTATTTCATTTAATTTATCTGTTGGTTTGGTCAGTATGGTAACCTTCGTGTGCGTCAAATGAGGGGCGAAAATACTCTAATATTTAGTATTTAGACCGCAATACCTAGTTCAACCATTAGGTGTAATTTAATTTAATTTAGTGTTTACGCCACACTGTTTTAAACCAAAGCTTTTGACAGTTTTGCCGTTTCGTCTGCATGGCAACGGTGTTCTGAGGACTTTAGGACACAAAAAAAAACAACGTCGTTCACAAATTCTAAAAAAATGTAAATTCGCGAAAATGGTAATTTTGGAATTGGTGAAAATGGAAATCTGTGCATATTTCGCGTGTTTGTTCAACAAAATAAAGTTTAAAAAAATGTGCAAAAAATAATAGGGCACGGTAAAGGCTTCGAGACAATTCAGAGACAACCTTTTTTTTTTTATTTAGAAAAAATGTGCAATTAAAATAGTTTCTAGTAAGGAAAAAAAACCTAGTAATGTTTGCGTTGTTGCGTTTTATGCAACTGGTGTTTTGGGATGAAACCAAGTGTTTTGCGACGCGACAAATGTGGAATGGAGCGTGACTGAAAGTGTTATTCATGTAGGCAGCTATAAACATGTTGACAGGTATTCAAGCATGGTTTATGTTCACACGCTTGCAGAGAGTACGTTTCACGCTGTAGCGTTGTCTTCATTAGAGCGACACGCATTCACAGACATGACCTTACCCCGAGGCAGTGCTCCTTCACTCCTGCCCTTTCTCCTCCATCATGCTATCTTCTCGACATCAGACACATTCCTCCCGTTGACCTGGTGAGGCATTTACTCTTTCTGCTGATAAAACGCTGTAATACACACGAGCACACACACAGGCTCCTGATGATGTGGAGTCGCATCAGCTGACTAGTATGACTCCACGGTCTGCTTATAGCTGCCTGTCGTAACTCTCTTTAGGTTAGAAGCCACATTGTGTTTCAACAAATCAGCAGTCTGATTCCGCATTGCAGTTTTGTAAGCACTGAAAAATAATATACATAATCATGATTTGGACATGAATGAGGGCCGGGTGACATCGTTTAAAACTGTAAACAGGAACTTAACAGCAGTGTTATTTTAGTATTATGCGTAGCTTTTATTTTCAGTTTTCATTTTAGGTTTTAGTCATTTGTTGCCTGGTTTTGCCATCTTTGTGTTGTGTGTATATATATATACAGCTGTCAAGTAACAAATTGCGACTAATAGACGTCCAGAAAGCTAATAAGATTCAGCTTTTAATATTAAGGTTACACACTGTTCTGTTGACTCACATTTGTTTTGAGTTGAGTTTATCTGAGTTAAATTATGTGTGGCCTGGCCGTTCTCCCAGAATAACACACTGGCATTGTTAAAAGTTGTCTGGGATTGAGAGGAAACCTGCTCAGCTACCGAAAGAAAATCACAAACTCCGAGACCTCTTTAATAGCAGTCTTCCACCCCTGCAAGCACACACTCCCCTCGTCTTGCTGTTGACAGGAATACACACGGCTTGCGGATCCGCAGATGCTCGAGTATTTGTGACCAGCTATAAATATAAGAGCGAGCGCGCGTGTACACAAAGGAGCGCACCGGCTGGACGAACGTCCCGAGCAGCTGCCGCGGAAGCAAAGGGTCTGAATATCTCAGACAGCTGTGGACTCTGCAGGAACGCTCAGGACCAAAACACAGCCAACGAATCTCTGTATTAGAGACACATCGCTGACACTGAAACGCAATCCATTACGTCTCCTGAGCTACGAAAGAGGCAGAAAGGTTTCCTCCGGCGTCAAATATACTCAGTTTACCATTTGATCCTTCAGTCAGTGACAAAGGGTTAAGTGAAGTCACATTCGATTTATGCGAGCGGGAGGAATGGGAAATATCAGGACAGGAGTGATAGATTGCGAGATAAAGAAAGGGAAGGCAGATGGCGAGATTACAAGCGAGCGAAGAACAGAGCAGGAGGGTGTATGTGAATGCGGTCAAATGTATCTAAAATTGGAGATCCTGTCTTGCACAAGGTCGATTTAGCAACAGCGAAATAGAGAGCGAGAATGGGAGGCCTATTTAAAATGCGTCAACTTATCTCGCAGCCGCTCTGAGAAGCGTGTTTGCTTTTCCTTCAAATGCAGCGCGAGGAAGGAGGAACGCAAGAACGACGCGCACCTGTACGTTCTCAAAGCAGATATAACAAACGTCCGAGAGCACAGTGATGAGGTCTGAAAGATCAGCGCTATGAAGGGAAAAGGGTTTCATGCTTAACTAGTTTTTCCATCTCTACTCCCCGATTCGGGGCTAAACCCTCAGGGCTAATCAGACGCTAGGCTAAGTTAGCCATTAAGCGCCTGTGAACTGTTCCCACCATTTTCGCGACTTGTCGGAGACCTTGTTTTTTTTAAATGACCGTGTGAGGGAGACGGAAATATCCTGGCCATTTGTCTTCTTTCGCTTATATGCTAAGTTTTAGTGTGTCAAAAAGAGCTAGCTGCCACAAGATTTAAAAAACGCGAAACGCTAACGCGTGGCAGCGCTAACATTCGCGAGCATTTGGGCCTCAAAAAACGTGAACTGCTATCTTCTACCTCAATAGAAACTGGCAGGAACAAAAATAGCCACATACAAGAAGTCACGAACAGGAAACGAAGACTAAGACTGCAAACAGGAAGAGTCTCGCTCGCTCTTTTGGTCCCTCTTCTGTTGAGCGTTTTTTGCGCCTCGCTCACCCTCTCTGTCGCTCTCTCGCGCGTACACAGAACGGTCTCTATGGTAACTCAGCGTTTCGTGTGTTTTATGGGACGGCCTCGAGCACCCCCGTGGCTCCCAAAACCAACACACTGTTAAACGTGCGGGAAGAAAAGAGCCAGAGTGAAAGAGCGGCACGCATTACGGAGGTAATACGCGAAAGAGGATGTTGTTGCTGACCAAAGGCAACCGCTGGGGAGCAACGCTATCGACTAATTATAGTTCGGAGAGAGAAAGACACCGAAGAAAAGAGAGAGAAGCGTTGCTCAAGACTGCAAAAAAAAAAACCGGACTCCGTCCTCTGGCTATTTATATAAAACTGCAGATTGTTTTTTGAGGTAGCCATGGCTGGAGCTGTAATCACCAGAGTTTCCTCAGTCCAACAGGAAACCAAACAATCCAGGCCCTATCACCAGCATGCCCAGGGGAGTCGCTCTTTGTGTGCGTGCGTGCGTGTGTGTGTGTGTGTGTGTGGCTAATTAAAATGGCTGAGGTCTCCTCTGCTGTTGATTAAACCTCCCCTTGTTCTGTATGTCGGCCTCTGGGGCCTCCGACACTTATTTGCGGCACTTGCAGCGCGGCTGGTTAGACAAGCAGACGGAAAACTACAAAAAAAGAGAGAGATGCCATCAACAGATACTCCTGAAGAGAAAAGCTACGCATTTTTTAAGAACAAGAGCGATCTGCATTCCATGCGTCGCTCCTCACGGCGTCCCTCCTCCACCGAAGCAGCACTGCTTGACGACTAGATGGTGAAAAGTTGTTTAGCACGCATTGGGCTTTCACCTTTCACGCTTTTGTTGAATAAAAGCCGTAATAGTTCACGTTAAGTCCGTTCCGAAGCACGCTGACCTCGTTTTAGCCACGTACGTGATGTTTCCATTATGCCACGCTCTTAAAAATGAAGGTGCTTAAAAGATTCTTCACAGCTATTCCACACAAGAGCCTTTTTTGGTTCCTCAAGAAACATTGAGCCAAAGGTCCTTTTAAAAAACATCTCTTTCTTACCTTTTTATAATATGAAGAACAGGTTTCTAAAAAAAGGTTCTTCTGTGGCATTGCGGAGCACCTTTATTTTTAGGAGCGCACCTTGGCGTCTTAATAAAACCATTTTTTAAGTTAAGTTGTGTTTTAAAATATTTCAAAAGACATTTTTAACTTCGTTTGAAAGGAAAGTACAGTGCAGCCAGGAAGTGGCAAGAGTGACAAGAACACAGCAGTGTAGTTGTAGCATAAACGGAGGTTTTGTCATTTTTCTATTTTCTGCTTTTTTAGTTAAATGTTTTTGTGTTTTGCACTTTTATTAGATTTAGTTGTTTTTAAATATTTAAAATTTAAATATTTATTTTATGAATTTTTGTTTTTTGTTTTTGTCTCAGTTATTAAATGAAACAAATTTAAGTGTTTTGAATTTAATTATTATTTATTAAATTTTTTAGGTTTAAAAATAATATTTAAGGTTTTAGTTAACTATAATAACCTTGAAATGCACAACAAACCTAAACCAAGACGTCAGGATTAAAGAGAAGTAGATTATAAATATAAAATGTTTAGCTCAACATTTTAGCCACTATTCAGAAGTGTCAGCAAAAATATATATTTTTATATTTTTTGTGTTTTATATCGTTTACCTTTTTATGCTGTTAGCTTAACATCACGCTAATGCTAAGTTCTGTGTATCAGCTGTGATTTGCATCCCTCAGGTGAGCAGCTCTCTCTGTTTTACGTGGTTTAGCGTGTTCCAGATCAGCTTTAACGCACCTCAGCGTTCACTCTCTGCACAGAGAGACGTGGTTTTATTACTGTTTCAACTGAAGCACGAGCCATCGAGTAAGCATTAATGCCTCGCATGGGTTAATTGTTCATTGTCGATTGTTAATTGTTGTGGTTATGGCTGAGCGCTGCAGCGGAGAGGCAGATACGGAGGTGTTTTGAAGCTCGTGTTGCTGTTGAATGTTTAAGCGAGGGTGCTGGGGGGGGGCCGCCGGACGGAGAACATGAGCGGTTTTGGAAACTTGGGTCAGGACAGTGTGGGAATATTATACTCAGGATGCATTATACATCAGCCTGTGTTCCACACACACACACATACACACACACACACACAGGCTTCAACTCAGTGCTTTCGTACTACAGAATAAGATTTGAAGCTAAATCGAATCAATAGGCCTGCTTTTAAAAGTTGCCTTTGGTCTCAACTCAAACATACAGTCCTGGTATGACAAATTCATCAGTGTTTTCATGCTGTTATTTAGCTCTGTGCCAAATAAACTCTCATCTCTCCATTTATTACGTTTTTACACCTTAAATGCTTTAGAAAACAGGTTTATGAACATACCAAAGTATTTACAGTCCCGAACCCCCGATCTTAAAACACGCAGAGTATGTTAAAGAGCGCACACACACACACACACTCACACACACTGGTGCATTACATACTGTGTGTGCATACAAACCCTGCCCTCCCGAGCTGTGATAGTAACGCTGTGCCAAGGCGACTATCTTGTTACCTCGAGTGGCCCGTCCTGTGTTCCTCTGTCTGTCATCTTCTGGGTTTTTAGTCAGTCGTTCTGTGGTCGCACAAAGCTGACAGCAGCTAATCAACCACAGGCAGCGTTATATCAACTTCTTAAAGAATTAGAGCAAAAGCATAATTATATCTTTATTGAAATGCAAATATTTAAATGGCGTAGAATGACATTTTTATTGACAGAATCTCAGAAGCTCAGCATTTGTTGATATTCAAAGTAATTGGCTTATTGGCAGGAGCGCTATAAATAATATTGATTTAGAAACCTGTCTTAATGCAATTCGTTACGCAAAACAACGTGAAGCCACCAGTTTAAAAACGTGCTACATCGAGCGAATACATATTAAAACACAAGCCAGCGCATTCTCACCTGCGAAAGGTTATCCCATTACTTGTGGAATTCAAATCTGGGCAGTCTTTTGGCGTCTTGGAAAGTTCGCGTCCAATATGGCGGACGTGCTGGCATGGCTTACCTGTATATCTTTCGTCTTTTACTGTCGGGTTTTTTTTCTGTCAGGATAGCTACAGTTTGAGGGCAAAGCTGAAGTAGCAGACATCGTGTTTAATTTATACACGCATTAAGAAGCTAACTCTGTCACCTCCTGGACTACCGCTGCCACGGTAACACAAAGAGACCAAACCACAAAACCAGCTGTATGAGTCCATTTTTCAAAATTGAGCTTTGTACTTATCTGAAAGCTGAATAGGTTTCCAGTCGATGTATTTTTGGCTGACATACAACAATTTGAAAATCTGAGGGTGCAAAAAAAAACTTTAAAGTTAATCGTTAATCTTTAGAGTTAAAGTCTTAATCAAAAATGATGGATAGAAGGTTTACAAAACATCTTCATGAAATGTTATCTTTATTTAATATCCTAATGATTTTTGGCCTTTTTATTAAATTTTTTAATAAAGTTTTTGGCTATAGCTACTAATGTCTGGTTTTGTGCTCTAGGGTCATATATATATGTATTAAACACCACACATTTTCAATGCATACTCATGAGGAATATGTTTGTGACCTAATGATTTGATTTGATTCTGAACTATAATTTATAGTAAACTGAGGTCATGTGAGAGCCTCCCGAACGCATTTCCATAACAGTCTAAACATGTCAGACGCGTCTCCCTATGCGTTACTACAAACAGACAGTCGATCCCGCCTCAAGCAAATCAGTTTCTAGGATAGCATCCAGTTACCAAACCATTGCGTGTAAATCAAAGGACAACCAATGGACTTATTTGTGTCCATACAAATCTAAAAAAGCCAGCTAACAGTGTATATCGTAGCAAGACAACAATTACCTGCTCTGCTTGCTATCAAATTCATTTCTTTACGCATAAATCCTTCAGAAGGATGAATGAACAAGTCCCGTACGCCTCTTTAAAAACTGTTTAATCTCAATGCTGTGAGCTAACGCAGCCTGATTTCTCCCTGATTTCGGACGGGAGCTTTCTGAGGTTCTTGCTCCATCGGCGGCTGACCGGGGGGGCCTCTTGAGTTACTTTCTCAGGAGTGTCAGGTTTTCAGATCGGCTCCCCACTCCCATACCCCCCAGCTCTCTCTGAACCTCCAAACGCACACACGCACACACACTGAGAAAGCTTTCATCTCCGGGATCTGAGGAGATATAGACGGTATCACAGAGGTCAGGGCCGTGACACGAGAATAGACACGGGAACAGTGTTTTCTCAGGCAGTTCATTAAAGGAACGTAAAGCGTTAAACGCTCGAGTTCTGAGAGCAATTTCCAGTCGTTGCTTATTTGGTAAAAGTGAGAGTGTACACTAAGGCGGTTTTAATGGAAGCTTTAAGCATCGTACCTAACAGTGGCACACGGATGTTACACTGCTTTTCTGTCTTTTCAAGATTGAATTAGAACAGCCTGCCCATACTTTGAATTGAGATGAACTTGTCATATGCATGAACAGACAACTTTACGATAAACATTTCAGAGCTTTAACGAAACACAAGCTTCTTATTTCTGCCTTTAAATGCTCCATTTGGAGGTCATTTCGAAAAAAAAACCCAAAATCTAAATGAAATATAATTAATGTTTCCAAACAGGTTGTTATTCTAAACCAAAACTATTTAAACACCGTCTTTTGAATGAAATGCATTTTAGAAAATCCCAACGTTGCCTTCGCGAGTAACTTAAAATGATAGAGACTTAAAAGAACTGAAACTGCTAAAAACTAGCTACGTGGAAATGTTTGTATATAACGGTCACTACAAAAAAAGAACCTAAAACTGAATTGAAAGCTAAAAACGAATTCACAAGAACCACACTAGTGTGTAAATTATATAGAAATAAATTCAACTATTTGAACTATTAGTTCTATTAACTATTAACTATTACTACAGAGCACTCGTCGAACTCTTGATGAGTTACAATAAATATGTTGTGAGATATTTTCACGAAGCTGGTTTAGCAGCTGCGCTTGTCATTTTAAAACCAAATGAAAATCAAGAGTCTTTATTACTACCACTTCATTTTATTCACCGGCTGCTGGTTAACCTGCATTTCCGTGTGACTAAATAAGTATTTGATTTAATCTACGTTTAGCTTAACCCTTTAGCTGCAAGTCGAAGGGACTCTCTGCTTTTAACCTCCACGGATAACCAACACGCAACCTGAAAGCTTTGCAGATATCTGCCCATTACTCAGCTCTCGAGCGCGTGCGAGTCGCTCTAGTCACTCAACGCGTTCCTAAAGCCGATGATAGACTATATAGCAGCCAGGGCTCGTTTTTAAACTCTCTGGAGTGCGCGGATGCACTTATCTCCAGGTTTCCGTAAGGTTTTTAGGCCACCCTCTCTCGCACCCAAAACCTCCGCAACGGTCGAAGCAGCCCTCACTCGGACATCAAACGTCGACCGCTTTTCACTTTTATGAGCCGTATCAAATCGAACTCTTCAAGAATCCGAGTTTTCAGGAGAAAAGCTCCCTCTTTTTGAACCCGTCCCTGCCCCGAGGAAGCTCGCCTCAACCCCTCCTCTGCCGTCAGATGAGCATTACAAACAAAAGTGGGCATTGAAATGATGGGAGCTAAAAAAGAAACGTCACTCCCCGCCGCTCCAGAATAGCTGTGCAGCTACATGCCAATTACGCAGCCTAACATCAACATCTCTCGGCGGGGGGGGTGAGGAGTTTGACCCCGGACAAGCAGATGTCACTCGTTCTGCACTTCCTGTTTTGCTGGCTGGTGTTATTTTCAGATCAGCACACACTAATACACAAAACCGGCTCTTTTTCTAGGCTCACAGATTTACATCGACAGCTTGCCTTCTATTGTTCTCCATTTCCCATTCTGCAGGCCAACAGAAGCGTGTGTGTGTGTGTGTGTGTGTGTAGCTCGCACTCGGCCGAAGCACAGCCCTTGCAGCTGGTGTTCTCGTCCGTAAAGGTCGGGTGGTGTGGGATAAGGCCGTCAAAAACGACTGAAACTCAAGTTTCGTATTGAAGTATTATCCGCATTTGAATTATATTGGAATTTAGAATGCTATTAAGGGGTAACAAAAAAAAATTTGCATCGCAGAAAATATCAGTAATGCACGTTACTGTTAATTAAGAAATGAGTTAAATTAGAAACAAAAAGGTCCAAAAGAAATGCGATGAATATGCGTTCTGCGTCTTCTCTGCATCGACTGCAGTGTTTTGAGCAGCAGAGCAGCGCCGTGGCTTCAGCTGGATAAGCTGTGAAAAACATTAAAATGATGCAACGACGCTTGTGTCATCATCGCATCCGGTGCGCCACTGATTGCCTGGCGCGCACTAAAAAACGTTTTTTTGCATTCAAATGTGGATATTTACTTAAAATTCTATGAATATAGGAAATTCGATTTAGGATCAGAATGCCGTAGAAAACTTTTGGTTCCCTAAATAACCTCTTTTCTTAGTGTGAAGAAAATATATAAAAAAATCTGAATACTGTTTGTTTTAAAAAAATTTTTTTTACATATTGCCATTTTACACTCCAGAGTTACTTTTAGTGACAAATGAAGAAAAAACTGCTTGATGCTTTCGCCATTTTGATCGTGCAAGTTTGCATGCGTTTCTTCGCAAAATGACGTTGCCACCTACTGGCCTGGCGTGAGTAATATAGCATTTTTAGTAGTTTTTCAACTTTCCTGTTTAGTACATCGCTGCCGTGTGAACTTTTAATTGTTTAAACTACACCCCGTGCTTACAGTTTATTACCGTTGTATAGAACCAAGTCCCACCCTACGTTTTTTCTATTCAGCTCCTAATTCTAGTTTAAAAATCTGTTTCACTTGGATGTGCATCACAATGAGAAGCATGCAATCTGTTACTATTTCCATTTCATTGCTAATTGAGTATATAATTACACTTTAAGTGTACCTTTAAGTAAACTTTATTCCATTTTTAATGAATTCTTACCACATACATCAGAATGGTTTAATGCACGGTTTTCTATCGCCGTTTGTTGCTCTTTATGCGTCTGGCATCGGTTTATATATCCTCTCAGAAATCGATTGTACAGTTCGAGCTACAGGAACTCCTGAATGCGAGTATACTGTGCAATGCGACAAAACCACAGCCAATGAAATTGATTTGACATCGAGACAATATAGTAGAATTTTGGACCCATTGTGGGAAATGGGAAACTATTCAAGATACAAGGAATGATCTTGCCCCTCGTCACTTCCTGTGGTTGTAAACGACTTCTAAAGAAACCGAACATTTTGGGGGGCCCGATGACATGAAGCCGTTTCTGCTGAAAAACGTAATTCAGGAAGATTTAGCGTTGAAATAGCAGCGTTCTTTTATTTACGTGTGATCGCCTTTGGTGACACCTGCAAGTGTTATTTTTGAAGCTAATCGGCATCTGCAAATATCAACACACACCCACTCACACACACACTCACACACACACACACACACACACACACACACGGCATGACTTACTGTCAGAGGACTTTTAAACTGGTCGTGCTGGTCAGACAGGTCGGGGTGTGAGAGGCTGGAAGTGGGAGTGTGTTATACACTCGAACTTGTGTCTTTTTCTGTCACTCTGATGCTAGTAATGGAAATAATGGCCTCATCTTCACTTATGTGACCGTGCACTTAGTTCTAGTTTAAAAATAGCGTCTTTTTTAGCACCCATGCACCGAAAAGACCGGCGGCGGTGAATAGACCCGAGAGAAGGGACTGAGGCTAGGCTTGGTGGGGCTCTTCTGACTCGAGCCAGCGAATAACCACCTAGCAGCTGCTTAGCACAGTCATGAAGCGCTGTAAACACCTTAACGACCGCACGGCAACGGCCTGGCATCGCAGTGGCACGTCTCGCGAAGTCAAACACCGCTTTTAAGTTCTAAACGGAGCTTTAAGCAAGGAATTCGATGTAAAACGACGCGCTGAACCGAAGCGCTTACAACGTAACATAGAGGTCTTTAATCGCCAAAGTTTATTTCGAGAACCCTGCACAGCTAAATAATGGTTTTTGGCAAGCGGTGGGATTTTATGATCTCAGCCGAACCACAGAAGAGCCTTTCGAGAGTTTGTCAGCGACTCCTTCACACTGTACGTTCTGCATGCGTTACACGAACAAGTGACGCATCGCAAAAACCAAAAAGCTAAAATTATCTCTGACGTGCCAGCAGTTCTTCCTCACTGCATAATGAACAGGCAGCTACAGGAAGTAATTAACTGCAGTCAAATATTGAGCAAGAGTCTGTATCGTTTAAAGAAAACACACACCTAGTTGGTGCTAATATACAGTTAGTTTAGCGTATCACAAGCATTAATAATTACTCTTACTGTTGCTATGATAAACCATCGGACTAATAGAATATTATCAAGACCGGCTTTTTGCTGTGAGAAAATCTATATTAGATAGAATTTGATGCCTTTGCAATTATCCCTAAATACTATAGTATGTTATGGTGTTTCTAAAATAATTGAAAAATACTATCAAATTCCCAAGATAAAAGGATCAGGGTCTGTTAGATTTTTTTTATTATTATTTAACTCTCTTATAATCACTAAAGCTGCATTTATTTGAGTAGAAATTCAGTCACAGAAGTTTACAAAAATTGTAAAATATTATAATTAAAAATTTTAATTTAATTTGTCATTATTCCAGTCTTCAGTGTCAAATGATCTTTCAGAAATCATTTTAATATTCCGAATTTATTTAGGTGTATTTTTTTTACCAGGCCTCTTAGATGACTGAAAAAATAAATAAATGCAATTTTGGAAACTGTTACTTCTAATGTTTTTTACTGTCATATGCGATCAGTTGAATGCATCCTTGCCTAATTAAAGTGATCGTTCATTTTTTTTAAAACAAACCTTACTGACCTCAGACTGGCAGTGTATTTTAAAACTCAAGCGTTCGTTCACAAAGACTAAAATACAAACATCATTTTCTCCATTTAGACAACCGGTTCAAGATTTGCGTCTCACGCTTGTGTTCACCAACTCACACTTTCCTTAGAAGCAGCTTCAGAGTTACACATATTTTCCTGCAGACGCTCAGTCTCACAGCTTTGAAGGAAGATGTCCCGACACACACACACACACACACACACACACACACACACATTCCTGTGTGCATTCCACTGCACATCTGCTTGTCTGTCACTTTTATTAGTGTATTTGTTGGCCTATTTCTGTTGAGTTGGCTCAGAGTTGCACTATTGTTTTCCTTTCTGAGTAGGAGTACAAAAAATGTCTGCATACAAACACGGCTTGACTCAGTGCACACACACACACACACATACACACACACACACACACACACACACACACGTTTATTTAGGCTATATGTGTGTTACATTTATTTGATCACAAGACGTGTCAAACACATATTTGGTACTGGATAATTGCCACATTCGTGGATTCAAGGCGCTTCAATTATGATGGTATGGCCTTTTTTTTGTGCCGTTATTCATGTCCGTAGCACTCCGAAGGTCGGAAAGCACCACGTTGCTCAATTCCGGCCTTGAGCTTCTTTCCTGAAGCCGTCAAGCACGGGCCGACAGGTCATTTCTGGGAATGCCATGCAACGCTGGAATAATCCAGGGCGGAATACAGTACGCGTCGTGTTATCAGGGAAGGGAATGCTGAGGGAAAAGAAATGTGGGAGTCGTGTTATTTCCTGGAATACGTTGGAGCGCTGGTCTGGGTGAGAACACGCTGGATGTTGGGAGAGCGCAGGGAAGCAGGAACCCAAAACACGTCTGGCATCCGGGGCTGCGGTGCCAAGATGTTCCTCCTCTCCGTTTCAAGATCCTAAAATGGGGCTGAGGAGATCCTGGTCTGTGTCAGGACATGTCAGGACATCTCTCGACGCGTAAACGGCTCCGGAGGGTCACCTTTGGCCGTTCTCACTGCTCCCATGCAGCTTTTCGACTTAATCTTCAAATTCCACTTCTTTTGATAATGTTACTTCACAAAGGCTGCGCGGTATTAGCAAAAATACAGTAAAAACCTACCTGGCATTTACGTACTTTGGTGCAATTTTTTAGCGATATTTCAATTCTGGATATATGTTAAAATGTGATTCCTGTTTAAAAAAAAAAACAACTTTTCAGAAGAAAAAAAACATGTAAAATGGTCCACAGTAGCTTAAATTTATCCAAAGATTTTAACGTATGATAATCAACTCATAGTGCATGAATTATAAACAGAAAAAAACATTTACCTTAATCATTTTTTGGTTTATCATTACATTTAAAAAAATATATATTTAATTATAATGGTAACACTAAACAATAAAGTGTCATTTGTTAATATTAACTAATGTAATAACTAACATAAATACATTCACTATGGTTTTTATTCATCTTTGTTAATGTTAGTTAATATAGTTTATTCATGTTATTGGTGTCACAGTGCATTAATATTAACAAATACGACTTTTATAATGCATTGGTAAATGCTGAAATGATCATTAAATATGATTAATAAATGCTGTAGAAGTATTGTTCATGTTAACCAACGAACCTTATTGTATAATGAATAAATATATATTAAAATGTAATTTATCGAAAAGCTGAATTTTCAGCATCCGTCTTCAGAAATCATCCCGATGTGCTGCTCAAGAAACATTTCCCATTATGAGCCTGTTTTGATCTCGTTTCTGTTCTCAGAGGTACACATCGTTCCTCACCAGTTGAAGTCAGTCGTGAGTCATTTTGGCCGCCGCCGATCGGCCTTTTTGTTCGGTGACTTTTCTGTCAGAATACAACGGGCGACAAAGCAGTCACAATTCACAGGAACACAATAGTAAGTGTGCTTCGAGGCGTCAAAAGGGCACGAGTCACAGTTTCTGAAGCGCTGGAGCTCGAGAGCGCGGGAGACGCGGCTATTTTTGGGAGCCTTTGTTGGAAATAAGTGGGAAATGCCGAAAAAGTCGAGTGCTCTTTTAACTCCTCGGATGAGAAATGTGTCGAGCGCTCTGGTTTTACCTGGGCAGGGAGCCATCGGGGCTGCGAGAGCCCAGATACGCACCGACGTACATGCTTTGTGATTTTCCCGTCTGCTCCGTGTGAGGGTGAGGCAGTCCGTCCCATTGAGTCACTGGTACCATGCAAATATTCTTAAAGCTGCATGCAAAAGTTATGGAAATCAGACCGACTTTATATCACTGTGGAATGTGCCGGAAGGGAAACGCTGGAACATGTGCTTGCTCTCTCTCTCTCTCCATCTGCTTCTTCTCTTTTTTTGTGCATTCACCTGCTTTCTTCTCCCTACTCCATCGACCTGCAGTTGAGTTAAACGGCGTACTTAAGGTGACTTATCATGAAAACCCGACCTTTCCAGGTTTTAAGCTCTACAGTCAGGTCCATAGGGCATCCGCATCCAAGGAAACGTGAAAAAGAGTTTCGTTAAGGCTATGAAGAATAATTCACACATACACACAAAATTAAGTCTAAGGATCAATGATAATTTTGCATTATGTGATATTAATGTTTTTTAATTCTATTCATTATTTTCATTATTATATTTGCTATGTAAGCCCCCAAATTTCTATTTCTGTTCTATGTATCATTCCGGTATTTGTGTATTTAGTTATGTTTTAATAGCTTTAATGACACAAAAACATAAATAGACCTAGAATGTAATGAGAATTATATAACAGTTTTTTCAACCGCTTACACTCAAAATTGGACTTATTTCTGAAGCCTATCTCTAATATCTCTACTCTACTACATTCTAACACTTTCTCAAAGCACAACACAATTGTGCAACAAAAAAAAGTTACAAGAATTAATATGCCAAAGGTATTTGCAATTGTATGCTTCTGAGGTTTCTGAAATTTCTTTTTAAAAACGTGTGTGTGTCTATATATATATGTGTGTGTGTGTGTGTGTGTGTGTGTGTGTGTGTGTGTGTGTGTGTGTGTGTGTGTGTGTGTGTGTGTGTGTGTGTGTGTGTGTGTGTGTGTGTGTGTATATATGTGTGTATGTATGTGTATGTGTGTGTGTGTGTGTGTGTGTGTGTGTGTTTGTGTATATGTGTACAAAAAAAGCCAAAAAAGTAAAATGTGTCATTATGGGAATAAGAATTGTGTCCCATAAATCCCATGACTTCCCATTTTTAAGAAATGCACTGAATATTTAGCAAGGTTGCATTAAATTGTAATGCAGTAAAGACTTCTATTTGAAAAAATTTTTGTTCAGATTTGATCACATAAAAAAATGACATTTTACTATACATTTAATTAAAAAACAGTTATAACAAATATAAAAACATTTGACTATTTTTTTGAATGACTATTTTTGAGTCTAGTTTCACGTATCTATTTTTCTTCTTCCGTTTCTGAATTTTAGTTTCTTTTCTTCTCATTCTAATAATGAATGCGCCCGTTTCTCTGTCCATCCAGAAGACTCGGTGTCGTCTCCCACGGGACCCGCCCCCATGGACCTGCGCGTGGGTGAGCGTCTGGTGCGTCCGGGTTCGGACCCGGCCTTCCTGTCCCCCCTGCACCCCCCTCTGCTGATCGGCCCCTTCAATCCTCAGCACTGCTCCCAGTACAGCCAGCAGCAGCTGCAGCACATACAGGTACGGTCAGAGACGAGATCAAACACCACATTTACTTCACGAACGAGCCCCAGTGTATATACACGTGTCCTCTTTTTGTAGTCATATAACATGGAGCAGCATCTACGAGACCAGGAACTAGCGAAGCAACAGCTCCAGCAACTTAAAAACAAGGACAAGAGTCAACAGAGTGAGTGACGCACACACGATTAACAAATACAGAGCCAATGAATGACCGCTGCTAGGTTAGGGTTGAAATGACATTCTGTTTTTGTCATTTCGTGAATAAGATGCCTTTTAAAACGAGGCACTCGGATGATCGACGGCTCCAATGGCGCTAGCAGATTCGATTCGGGAAAATGTGCTTAGACTGAGAAAAGGAGCTTTACATTGTGCCGGTGCCCTTTTTAATAGTAGCTCAACTGAAACAGGGCCACGGCTGTCTCAGGAAATAGCTCTGAGAGTAAAAACAAAACTTTGTGGTTGAAAACACATGGGAGGAGTCTGCACTGAACATGGGAACCCTGCTCTATAAAGGGTATTGACTGTCTCGACCTATCACAGATTGTGCCGTGCTGTACCACACAACACCACGGGGCTTTCTGCTGACACGCGTGAATGCATGGGTGCTGAAACATAAATAAATATTACTAATTATTTTAATATCGCTAGGTTTTGACCATTAGTTCGTCAGGCAAGGTCAAAGCGTCGCGATGATGGATGGATGGATAGATAATTGATGGATGGATGGATGATAGATAATTGATTGATAGATAATTGGATGGATGGATGGATAGATAGATAATTGAGTGATAGATGGATGGATGGATAATTGAGTGATAGATAATTGATGGATAGATAGATAGATAATTGATGGATGGATACGCAGTAGAGTTGCTCTTTTGGAATCATGAGCGTCTCCAGTCACTCCAGAGCTGTGTCATGCTGCAGAGTTTGGTCACGCTGGCAAACATTAATAGCACTCTTGTTGTTGTTTATTTTGCACTGAATGAGCAGTATTTATGCTGATGAATGGTGTTAGACAACATCCGGAGCCTGAAACCTGCTGCCATCAGACGCGCCGTTCCACAAAGCGGCGCATTAAGCAGATCACGCTTTGCTGTAACAATCAGCGCTGTTCTTGCCCAAAAAAAACACTTGCTCACACATTTCCACATCGGGAGCGTGTAGGCGATGCACGGCGACGATTCACTGCAGCTGGAGTTTTTTTTTTTATCCCAGCCGATGCTATGACCGTTGTGAGAGAAAGCACCTGCAGGGAGGTGAAATTAATCGCTCAGCGCAAACAGTACCCGTGTCAATATTGACCATATTGGTAAGAGGCAGCATGACGTAGCCGCCACATAATGGCCGCTCTGGAAGGACAGGGAGGCACTGAGTCAACATGCAGTTTCCTTCCCTCGACCTCGCTGCAACCTCCGCTCCACAACAGAACTCAACCACTCGATTAGAAACATCGCTCACATTTTTCTGTGAGAAAACTGCCCGGTGACTGCCCTGCTCCGTGAATAGTGAGATCAGATATTCCTTGTTCTGTAGTTATTAAACATGGTGTATTTCAGGGCCAACTGAACTAAATCAAATAGACGTAATAAAAATAAAAAAATACTTTATATATACATATATACTGAGCGGAATAAATAGGCACAGAACACAAACAAAAAAAGTGTAATAAATGTGTAATAAAACAAAATAATAGTTAATTTGAAATTTTCAATCAATTTAGAAAACTAAACCGAAATATTAAACTAATATTACTAAAAAGATTAAACTGTAATAAAATATTGAAAAAAAAAATTCTACTAATTAAAAGGTAAAAATCTACGCAATAAAATAAAAACTAAAACACATTTAAACTTTCATATTTTATTTTAACAACATAATAAAAAATTAAATTTAAAATTAATAAAAAAATTATAAACCTTAATTTAGTTACTTAAAATAGCCTTTTCCTGGACTAACTACCTAAGCTAAAGTCAACTGAATTAAAAATAATGTAAAATAAAATAAGGAATTACAAATACAGACATTTATTAAACAAATAAAATTAATATTGAAATTGTATATACAATGAAATTAATTAAATAACAACATTAGTATACTTTACATTGAAAAAAGTGCTATATTTGCCATTATTTCATTGGCTGGTTGTATTGATGGAGGGATCCTCTCTGAAAATATTACACTAAAAAAAGTGAGAATGCTATGCTTAATTTGCTTTTAATTGGCTGGTTGCATATTGATGGACAGGTGCTGTTGCCAGTGCGTTGGTGAAGCAGAAACTGGCCCAAGTGATTCTGAAGAAGCAGAAGGCGGTGCTGGAGAGGACCAACTCCAACCCTCTGAGCACCTCGTCCGTCGCCTACCGGTGAGAAACGGCTCTCATGTCCGCCCACAACAGTCAAAGCACGCATGAAAAGTACATTCACATCTTAAAATAAAGGTCTTCCCACAGGGAGCTGGTTCCAGACCCCAGCGCTCCCGTCCAGCCGCTCCTGTCCTCCACAAAACCAGCTCTCAGCGATGGACCTGACGAACCACCCCTGAGACGAGCGAGTAGGTCAACGTCACACAAACATATAAACTACATCACCTCTACATACAGATGAGCTGAGATCGGGAGGGATGATTGTGAAAGCGTTCACTCCCAGCGCAGTTTGCTCCAGGCAGTGCTCTGTTAACAAGGCCTTGCGTAACTTCTCATTTACCTCTGAAAGACACTCCCATGTCAGCCCACGGGCCAAATTCTGTCATAATAACTATGACTGGACGTCCAGTTACTCGCATGAAGTTTTGAAGGCTTTGTTCTGCTTTTGTAGTGCTAATCATCACTCTGATTATTGCTCATGCTTTTATGGGTTCGGGATTTGCTCTAAACCTGTAACTGTAAACGTCTGTTCACACCGAACGCAAATATGTGGCAGCCCGGTTCAGCCCGGTTTTTTTACATTCGATGAATCTTTTCAGACCAGTGCAGGTGGACTGAAAAAAAAAAATAATCTGACAGTAGGTGACGTGAAGAAATAATAATAAATGCAGATTCACTCTGACGGTAGGTGAAAAGGAATAATCATAAATGAAAATCATATAATCGTATACGTACAGGGACCGAAATTTGATTCTGAAGACATTTTTCAACTTCAATTGTGATAGATAATTGATAGATAGATAATTGAGTGATAGATAGATAGATAGATAGATAATTGAGGGATGGATGGATGGATAGATAATTGAGAGATAGATAGATAGATAGGTAGATAGATAGATAATTGAGTGATGGATAGATAATTGAGTGATAGATAGATAATTGAGTGATAGATGATAGATAGATAGATAGATAGATAGATAGATAGATAGATAGATAATTAAGGGATGGATGGATGGATGGATGGATAGATAATTGAGTGATAGATAGATAATTGAGTGATAGATAGATAATTGAGTGATGGATAGATAATTGAATGATAGATAGATAGATAGATAATTGAGTGATAGATGGATGGATGTCTCAATTTCAGTCAGAAGGTTTTGCAGAAGAGCGAGTTTTCAAGTAGCCCTCGAGAAAGTTTCCAAATACTTGACCTGTCCACTTCATATGAGCTGAGCTCCGTCTGTCAGGATGGCTTTGTACTCTGTGGTCAAACGAGGAAGCGTTTAACATGACGCTGCGCAGAGCCGGTGAAGACGAGGGAGCACAGCTGAGGAATTACAGATCTCAACACGTCTGCTGCCAGAGCTGCTGTTTTCACAATGACAAAAACTATTAGCAGGAAGCGCACAAGAGATTTCAGAACCACCTTCTTTTCTGAACCTGCCGCAAAAGCGCAGAACTGTGACAGCGTGATGAACAGAGGGGAAGTAGATGCTGCGTTTGCATATCCCGTAAGCAGTTACAGGTCAACAGAAGTATAAAACAGCTCTAAATCAACTCTATTTGCTGGGCTGTATGAATAGTTGGTCTTAAAGGGACAGTTCACCCAAAAATAACCGATTTAAGCCCTGCTGAAAAAGCAGCATAGGTACGTTTTGAAGCTGAGAGGCTGGTTTATGCTGGTCTTAAGGCGGCCGGATCAGCTCGAACCGACTCAAAGCAGCATCCCAGCTTCAAAACATACCTAACCAGCGCATGCTGCTATTTCAGCAGGGAAACAGACGTACACGAAACGCGTTAAATGCATGCTCAGACACACTCGTTGAAGGGGAAACATTTCTTCATGCGGCTAAAAAGTAAATGTAGAGATTCAGCTGCTCCTGTTGGATGTTAGCAAACAGGCTAAACCTAGCGTGCTATCGGTGCGCTAATGCTGAGAAGCATCTCCCCTAAATCCAGAGAAACAAGCTACCCAAATTTACTCAGCCATCCTAATCGTCTTCTGTTAATCGTCACGGTTGTTATTCGTCAGCACGAATTGTTACTTTTTCGAGAGTGCATTGATGAGACGTCAACACAAATGAACTACCTGCAAAACAGCCACGGCAAACGATCTTGTTGACGGTCAACTAAAAGACCGCAACCGACTGAAAACGTGCTTTTGGTTAACGCCGTTGATCTCTTGTCGCAGCCTCGGAGCCCAACCTGAAGGTGAAGCATAAATTAAAGAAGCACCTGAACACCCGGAAGAGCCCGCTGACCCGGAAAGAGAGCGCACCGCCCGCCGTCAAACACCGCGTCCCTGACACGCTGGGTAACTGCAACTCTAACATTTACATTTACATCGCATTTAGTCATTTAGCTTTTATCCAAAGCCACTTCCGAATGAAGGGGGACAGTGGAAACGATCAAAAGACCAATGATACGCAAGCGTCTGAGATGGTTTAAAACCGTAGAAGTAGCGAGGCTTTTTTTAAAAATACGGATGGAATACAAAAAGAATAGAGCAAGCTAGCGTTGGAGAGGTTTTTGCGAATAAATAAAACGAATAGAACACAAAAAGATTAGAAAAGCTATTTTTTTATAGAATAGAATTAGAATAGAGAGTTCTAAAGACTCTCGAAGTAGTCATATCGTATGAACAGATGCTTGTTTAGTTTTATTTGTAAAAGTTAAATGCTGCTTAGGTATTTTCTTGCTTGTAATTGTTACATAGCCTGTTTTATTAGATTCAACTAAATGTTCTCAGGTAGACCTTCTCTCAGTTAAAGCAACGTTGCGTCGTAGCTGCTTCAGTTCAGCATAAGCTTACCGTTTTAAAGAATAGTCTTTTACTCACCCTCTTTTTGTTCCAAACCCGTAAGACTTTCATTTACGTGCAGATCGCACGTTTGGACATTATATCAAATATGAGAGATTTCAGTCATTATTTAAAGCTAGGGCCGGGTTTTGGTGTTTGGTTTTGCCGCGATATTAGTTTTAGGTGTCCATGTTTACATAGAAAAAACTACTACTGTGCGTCTGGTATTTGATGTTTACGTCATGATGACCGGCCAACAGCATCATTTATAGTTACCGATCGGCTCGTTTTGTACCTCAAGTCATTTTGAATTTGAATTACCTTAAATTTTGAGATTTTTTTAAAAGCCTCGTGTTATTTCTGAACAGGTAATGTACATAAGAACTTGTAGTTCTTGCATGTTTTTGTTGCAGAGATATGTAACGGGTGATCCGTTTAACACTTGCAACCCGTTGAAAGCAATTGCGCTTGCAATGTAATATTCTTTAACTGGAAGGTCGGTAAAGAACGAGTCACTCGAATCATGTCGACAAAACACTGAGAATTGGCCAAATGTCCCGAAATAAATCGATATTTAATTGAAAAGCCGTAATTGGAAAGCACGCATCATTCATGAGGTTCGTTCTCGTGTTGCGCAGTGTTTTTCCGTAACAACCAATCAGGTTTGTTCTTGTGCGTTTAGCAAGTATGACGAGCTTCTGTTTGTGTCTGCCGATCAGTGTTTATGGCCTAAGTTCAATCTGTTCTTGAACCGAAATCTCTCCAGTTTCATTGAAAGTGTCTTCATTTGTGGTCTGAAGGTGAACAAAAGTCTCACGGTGAGTAAATGATCGCCGATGTGCCGCCCGTGTCTCGACTGACAGACGGTGTGTGTGTGTGTGTGTTTTGTGTCAGATTCGTCCCCCAGCAGCAGCAGTACTCCAGTGTCCGGCTGCAGCTCTCCCAACGACAGCCTGCCCAATGAGAACGGCGTGCTGCCCACCGCCGCCAGCCTGTCCCACGAGGTAACGCCCCTCGCTCTCCTCAGGTGCATCTTGGCGTCTTCGGGATGGGAAGCTCTGGAAACGCAATTATAAATCAATTAGCCAAAATGGCTCATTATGTAACGATGTAGTCAGCCGGTACTATTTAAGTGCGTTTAGCTTCTCCCTTTTTTAAAAAATGCTTTTTTTTGTTGTTGTGGAGAAGACACACGCACACACACACGCACGCACACACACACACAGAGGCATGATGGGACGGTTCTTTAATACACCTCCAATGGGAGTTGTTTGTTGAGAGAGCGGAGCTCGACGGGGCTTGTTTCCTGCTTCGCGCCGCCCTTTGGCATAATGACATGTTTTAAACAAAGACACCGGAGAAGGACAGCTGCAGGCAGCTGCCAGGACACCCAATCTCCCGTTTCCATCCCAAGCCTCCTCGTCGCTTCATTACTCCATTTTTGGGCTTGCATAAATGCACATCTATCTGACGGGTCGCACACAGGAGCTTTGACTCGCACGCAAGAGCAGATCACAGAGAGGTCTTCTAAACTTTTTTATTAAGAATCGGAAAGTAATGTCTGGGGCATTTTTAAACGCTTATGATTGCTTTTTAATCTTCTTTCTAAATTGATACAATTGAAGAAATAATTCAATTTTGTTGATTTATTAATTGAATAAAATCTTCAGTAGGAAGCAGTTCCCACTATTAGCATGCACATTACTGACTGTGTGTGTGTGTGTGTGTGTGTGTGTGTGTGTGTGTGTGTGTGTGTGTGTGTGTGTGTGTGTGTGTGTGCGTGTGTGTGTGCGCGCGCGTCAGGCTCAGAGGCTGCTGTTGCAGGACGGCTCTTTAGCTCACTTCACGGTGCAGAATCCCTCCAGTCTGCCCACCATCACGCTCGGCCTCCCCGCGAACACCAAGGTATCCCAAACAACAAACTACTGTTACAATTACAATAAAGTGTTTGTCAGTCAACTCATCAACATAAGTTCACTTCTTTAAAACCCGACAAAGAATTAAGTGTCCTTTTATTTCATTAATGTTATACTATCTGTAGTTTTTAAACAATTTCTTTTGCACATTTTTTAGCAAGATATGTTACTTTTTTAATTTACACCATAATACCTGAGATTATTTTTGTTTATAAAAACAACGACAATACAAATAATTATGTTGCAAGATAATAATCGGGTCAGTATAATACCAAATTTAAAAAGTAATATATTTAAAATGCATTTATTTCAGACAAAATATAGTTCAGTTCGTATCTATAAACATTTACTGGCGTATATCTTGACACCTACTGATATAAAAATTATAATGAAACTTTATTTGCAGTGATACTGCATATTTCTTCTTATTAAGCCTAAGATATGTTTTGATATATGTCACTGTTGATGAGGATTGTATGAGTTATCAGTCTTTAAGTGCACCTGAAGGATATGCAAGGGTTAACATTACAAAAAATATTCTCATATAGTTTAAACGTCAAGTGTGGATAAATGCAGTAGCAAAAATTAACAAAACTGAGTTCCGATGGTTTCGGGATGTCTTGGGAGCGTTAGTTAATAAGATCCCTGTGATGTGAGTTTGAGGGTAACGGGAAGCTGGTAGCGTGATGTGAGCTGGTCTCTGCAGGCGGACGGTGAGCTGGGCTCTCTGAAGCTGGGTCGTGTGCCGGTGGTGTCGGGAGCGTCTCCGGTGCTGCTTCCTCTGGGTATGGAGGAGCAGAGCGGGCCACTCATACAGCCCGTCCTCATCCTGGAGCCCTCTGGACTCGTACACACCCCTCTCCTGGCCGGTAAGAGACCCGAACGCACTCACGATCACTCTGAGACTTTGACTGAGATGAAACGCTACTGGAAGTGCTGTATGCTTGATGCGTGCGCCACCTAGTGGCCACTGTCTGAAACGATAGAATAACACAGCGGTTTTTGTATTCATATTCATATTGTGTTGTACACAACAACTATCAGTCATATTTATTTATTTTATTTAGTTTTATTTATGCTTTTAATCTGCATGCGTACCTGGATAGCTAACATATCAATGTAAAAAAAAAGAAAATGATGGTATTTGTGTGGTTTTTGATATTTAATATTAATATACTATACAATATTTACTTGATAAATTATGTTGTGATCAAATAAACAACACCTTTTAGCATAAGAGATGTCTTTAAAAAAAAATAGTGTATATTATTGTAATATTTATTTTATTATTTATTATATTGATCAGATTTTATTCATCAGAAAAAAGGTTTTTTATTATTATTAAAAAAACAAAAACGTAACCATAAAAAACTATGCAGTCTAATATATAAATATAAAATCAATATGTATTTATAATTCATGTGCTATGTTCTCATTCATATGTCGCATTCATCTTTTGTCACATTTAAACCGTTGCGTATTATGTTTATTTTCTATTTTCGTGTGATTTTAAACTACGTGGCATGATATTTTGATATGTAGCTGGAACGTTATGCTTTCATCTGTTTTTATGAAAGCGTAATCAGATTTATCCCTGCTGTTTGCGATCAGTTCCAGGTCTGGGTCCGGTTCCCCTTCAGTTCAGCACGTCTGGTCCTCATAAGCCTCTGAGCCGGACCCGCTCCGAACCGCTGCCCCAGAGTCCCCGCGTGCTCCATCCTCACCTGCTCCAGCAGCAGCAGCACAGCGCTCAGCTCCTGGAGAGACTCAAGCAGCAGACTCACCTGGGCAAGGTACACAGCGCATGGTTTTCGCGTAGAGATATTTGCATACTGGATAGAAAAAAAAAACCTCACGAAATGCGTGCCGGATCTCTGTCTGTGTCCCACAGCTCATGTCGAAGTCCAGCGAGAAGCCTCGTCTCCGGCAGATCCCGTCGGAGGACATGGACTCTGAGGAGGTGGGGCCGTCGGCGGGCGACGCCCATCAGGGCAGGCCGAGGGCGGAGTCTCAGAGAGAGCTGGACAATCAGGAGGAGCAACTCAACCTGCAACACACCCTCATCCTCAACCAGGTTAGACGCAAACACGCATGAGAAGATGTTCTGATGGGCCTAAAACATCTGCCATATCATTCGGAAGCAAAAAAGTAACTCCTATTTTCGATAGTCTGCTTTAAACATTCTCCTAACAGTAAGAAACACTGCACCTGCATGTCAACTAGCAGTCATTAGAGTATTAGTAGACTGTCCGCTTAATAACCTCTGGTTAGTTATATCTCAACTTATTCTACTGACCCTAAACCTACCCTAACGGTCTGCTAGTCTGAGAGTTAGTAGACATGCAGTTACTTATAGTAGAACGTCTAAAGTGGACTATCAAAATAAAGTGTAAAAATATATATAGTCGTTTAAACACTGAAATTGAAAAAATAAATTTAAATAAATAAAATGTTACATCTGATGCAGAGTCTATGTCGAAATGCTTTCTGTCACAGTCACGTTTGTGGGAAACGCAGAAGCAGCTCCAGCAGTTGCGCAGGCAGACGGCTCACATGGAGACCCTGGCCGTACCCATGATGCTCGGAGGCGCTCACCGGCCGCTCTCTCGCACGCAGTCGTCTCCGGCCTCCACCTCGCTAACGCTGCCGGACAAAGCCCTGCCTCTGAGCACGGCCCCGGAGCCGCCCCAGAGCCAGCCGCGCTTCACCACGGGTACGTCATCTCCACCAATCGCACGCCAGCCTGCGGCAGACGATACCCTTACACTGACTCGATGTGTGTGTGTGTGCGCAGGTCTGGTGTATGACTCCCAAATGCTGAAGCACCAGTGTACGTGTGGAGACAACAGCAGCCACCCGGAGCATGCTGGGAGAATCCAGAGCATCTGGTCACGCCTGCAGGAGAGGGGCCTCAGGGGCCAGTGTGAGGTATTCACCGCCTGCACCCCGTCTCTTCACCTGAAGGGGGCGCTGAGTAATCCGTCCCGCCACTATGTTCACCGTTCTTTTGAACACGTTGACATTTAAAGGCACAGTTCAGCCCAGAACCAACATTCTGTCATCATTCATTCATGACTTCCTTCACTGCCTTTATTAATGAATCGTATGTTAACAAGCTTTTGTTTTTTTTCATACACGAAAATATATTTAGAAGAAAGTTGGTAACCAGACAGTTGACGATGAAAGTCAGTGTCTGCTGTCTGCTGTCAACCTTTCTTCACGCTATCTTTTTTTCTCTTTCTTTTTTTCATTTTTTGTTTAAAAGAAGCTCGTAAGGTTTCGAACAAGTGGAGGGTTCGCAACCTAAACGAAGACCATTTTCATTCATGGGTGATCTGTTCCTTTAAGTGTCTGTTTCTAAATGACTTCACAAAACAGGTCTGAATGAGTCCCTCGTAAACAGAGTTAATCCGTCACAAGCTTCCCTGTCTCAGTTCGTTTTAAAGGGAAAATGACAATGACCCCATGATTTACTTGACTTTCCATTTTTAGACAAATACAGTTGCTGATATATTAAAAAAGTGGGGTTTTTTTTCAGAAAATGACATCAATTTTTAGTTCAATAAACAAGTTAATTAAGGGACTTATGATTTAGTCACCGTAATTCCTGTTTTTGAGCTATTTCGCCAACAAATGATTATTCCAAGCTCAATCAAAGCGTTATTTAGTGTCTCTGATCCACATGACTTCTGAATGAATCAATCGTTTAAATGATTCACTTCAGTCACAATGACTTATTCACAGTCACTTACTGCCCCCTGCCGGTGGCTTTCATTTTACATTCATAACATAACAAAGGCCTTCGGTGGCTTGATCATATTTACATTCATAACATAACAAAGGCCTTCTGGAGTGAATTGATGCTATATATTCATATATATTCAGTCTCACTTTTACTAATTTCTCAGTCTGCCGTTACATTGAAAAAACGGTATCCGAAAAGCTCCCTGCTTTTACTAACTCCACGGCTGACGCCATGAAGGTCCTGTCTCACGTCTTCCATGTTTCTGCTTCCTCGTCAGAGTATTCGGGGCAGGAAGGCCACTCTCGAGGAGTTACAGTCGGTCCACAGCGAGCGCCACGTTCTGCTCTACGGCACCAATCCACTCAACCGCCTCAAACTGGACAATCGCAAACTAGCCGGTAACACATCATCACACACGCGCACACATGATTCGCATCTGATCGATGTGAGTCAACTGCAGCTTGGCCAGCGCGGCACCTCATTTTTCAGAGCACAGGCACGCCAGCGCACGAATAGAAGCGACTTTCAAAATGACTAAAGGGTTGGAGATGTCAGGCGGCGAATGCGAGAATGACAGTTAATCTGCTTGACGTCACTCTGTGTCCAACAGGCATACTGTCACAGCGGATGTTCGTCATGCTGCCCTGTGGGGGAGTCGGGGTAAGTGAAAACACACACACACACACACACACACACCATAACCTGGTAATAGCCCTGCAAGAAACATGTTAGATTGGAAATTAAGCAGACATGCGTGACATGTTGGTGACCAGCGTATCACTTGTTCATAACTGGGAAATGTAATTTAGTGCCGTGTTAAACGATTAATTGCCAATATATATATATAAATATAATTTTATTTTTTTTTTTTGATGCAATTAATTGCAATTAATCATTCGACAGCACAAATTAAATTATTAATTTATTATTGATTTGGAAAGTGGAATTGCAGCAGTTTTAGCAAAAAATGTTACAGTGTTTTCCTTTTTGGGCAGACGCAGTAAGACTTATCCCCTCTCATGAATTAGTATGTGCATATGAGCGTGACGCAGACACATGTGACCGCTTTTTATTTCGCTGGTCCACATTCGACACTATCTACTGTAAACACATAAGTAACTTTCCAACAGCACGTCCTCTCGTTAATTTGCAGCTACATGTCAGCAAACTCTCAATAGAGTATTATTAGACTGTTAGGGTTTGTAGAATAAGTTGACCTGCAGATTGACTTCATTCAGATCTCCTCCTCATACTCTTATGACTGATGTTAGCTGACACGTAGTTGCAAAGCCACTTGTTATATATAGCATCTAAGGTCATAGCATCTTGCTGGCTCTGTGAAGGTTTAATACATGGGATTTTCTGTTGTATTTGGGCAAATTTTTAATTGCGTTCATCTGCTATAAGTAATAACAGAGCATGTGGGAACACTTTAGTTTAGGAAGCGGTTCTCACTGTTAACTAGTTGCTTATTAGCATGCATATCACTAACATATCAGCAGTTTATTAGCACTTATAAAACGCATATCAATGCCTTATTCTGAAAAAATAGTCAATTTATGGCACATCTATTTTAAGTTTATTATCAACATATTTCATAAATTGAAGTTTATTAGACATCGTCATCTGCCCGGACAATGCAAAACATTTTTAAAAAGATACTTCACTAAATAAACGAAAAAGCTGTCAAAATGCAGCCGCTTTCATATTGATCCAAACTTCTTTTTCAAACACAAATGAAGATATTTTTAATATTCTCTTAATATTTTTGACGATCCGTTGGAAGTCTTCAGAACCGAAACACATCCAAAAAAAGAAATGCAGAAGCGGTCCTCATAAATCATCATATTGACTTTTCACATACATTGCTCAACACACATGCATCAATCCCATCAGAAGCTCAATAAACCTCATTGGTTCTCAGTCACTATTGAGCTTTTGTTTCACCATATGAATAAATTAAATCCCTTCATTAAATAAACCGGTCGTGTTTGATCAAAATACTTAGCTTAAACTGCTGTATTCTTATTAATTACTTTTACGGTGTCTTTATGAGCTTTTTAAAGCATCAAAGTTGTTTCGGTGGAGGAACAGAAACGTTGATTGAAAGTCTTACGTGTTTAGAACAACAAAAGGAGGAGTAAAAAGAGAGTCCTCCTCTTTGGATGCACTGTCCCTTTAAGCAAACAGCGTGAAAACTGGGCAAAACAAGCACTAAATGGTGACCCGGGATCGATCTTGCGACGCCGTGGAGCGTCCCGTTGGTAATCGTAGGTTTTGAGAACGGTGATCATGACATCTGTGGCCGCCGAGTTCCCCCCCAAAGCAAGCCCACGTTGACACCTGCTCTAGAAGAGACCGCAGAAGTGTGACAGATCTGAGGTCAGAGAGCGCTGATCCCGGGGGCAGCCCGTCCGGGCAGAACCCCCCCCCTCCCGGCTGAAAATTTGGAGAAAATGTTGAAAACTTCACTCTGACGATCAAGCTCAGAGCAGGTCCATGTGGAATGATTGGAACAATATGTGCCATGAAGGATAAAAGAAATTCCAGCCCTCTCATTGTTCACGGTGCCAAACCACAAGCAATGCAAGTTCGGCAAAAAAAAAAAAAAAAAAAGAGGATGAGGGAAAATGAAAGAGAAAAGAGAGAAGGAAGATGTGGGGAGCGGGGCAACAAACAAAAGGGAGAGAGGGGAATGTATAACCTCATTCTTTCTTCTCATGGCCGCCTATGAATGCAGTTTTATAGAGCAGCGACGGTCTCTTTTCTCGTACTGAAGCGGGCATCGCCGCTGCTACCTCTCGGACTCGTGTTAAGTTGGATTATACCCCAAATCGATTTATGATTTATCACTTGGCGGATGATAAAACGCGCGATAAAATCCTGCAGACGTGCACTTAAGAAGTATTTGTGTGAAAAGGTGTCTGTTTTATCGCAGTTTTGCAGCGCTTGGCTTCTCATTTAAAGGCATAGCTCACCCAAAAATGACATTTTGTTATCGTTTTCTCCGATCCAAACCTTCACAGGAGAAGATATTTTGAAGTACGGCGGTAAAAGCTGTGGTGTTATCTACTGTCTAGTCACGAATGTCTAAATGCACCAAAGTACACTTCTGTTTGTGTATTTAATGAAAGCAAATCTCAATATTTCACGTAAAATATATAATTTTAATGGCACCAAATCTTATTCGTGTGCTAATTACTATTGTTAAAATAAATCGTGCAATATCATATAGATCTGTTTCAGCTTCGCATCAGGCATCGGTCACCCTCCGGCCTAGAAATCTTGACACCAGCTGTCAAGAAGAAGAGGATGTTCTTATCGATTTCTTATTGCTCCGTGAAAGCAGAAATGACTTTGTAACAAAGGTGAAGCGTCCAGACTCGAGGGGATGATTAGGTGCATTTCAGGTTTTGAGCTAGATGTGGCACAAATTGAGGAATCTGATTCGAAAAGGTCAAAAAGATCCGATTCTGTGCCAGTGTGTGATTTTTAAAAACATGCAACAACCGAGAAACCATCTAAAATTGCCCTAGCGACCAATCAGAACACCCTAGCAACTGCATTTTTAACACCCTTTGCGTGTAGTGCATTTCAGATCAGTTTCTGAATAATTCGTTTTTGTATTCAAGGCATTCAATTGAACCGAATTAAAAACGAAAGACGTCACATGTCACTACATTTTTTTTATGTCAAATTAATGCTGTTCCTTTCAACTTTATATTTACCGGAGAATTCTATAATCAATGCTGTTATGCTTTCCACAAGAATATCAGTCGGCACTGATGATAATCGATGAAATATCAAATGTTTTCTTGATAAGAACGATTTCTGAAGGAATCAGGAATCTGAAAATTCAGCTTCGTATCACAGGAAAAACATTTTAAAACAGATTCAATAATAAAAAACGGGTATTTTAAATTGAAATAATATTTAACAATATTACGGTTTGTACTGTGTTTTTGATCAAATAAATGCAGCCTTTAAAAAAAAAAATTCATTATAGGCATAACAACATGCACAACCTACAAGCCGTCGTAGCGATGAAAGGCCATGTTTATGGCAATATGGAGACCACACACAAAGAATATTTAAACATGCCATTAGTATGACGCATAACAGGAAATCTATTTATAGTTTCGCTCACTCCAGACTCTTTCTTTTAGCGTATTCTTGAAATGTAGTTTATGTTCAGTAATTTGTAACACACACTTCGCCTTGTGGATGCTTACAACAAAAATAAGCATCTAAATACTTTAGCACGCATGAGTGATCTTTATACAAATATGGTTGGATAAACACGTTTCGTCATAACTCTCCAGCGTTACCATCTGTTTGAAAGCGTACAGCTGGTTAATTCATTCATTTGAATAGGATTACGCTCGGTTTACTGATTGGTTTAAATTGCGGAATTAAACGGAGATGGTTGAAATGCGAGTTCAGATTCCACCTCGTCCTGTCGTCGACGAGCACGTCTCCATTGCATGGAGTTTCTGCATGTGCCCGTCAAACGGCGTGCAACGCTGGCACCGCGCAGCCGTGCCCTTCGGTTGAACCGCTGTTTGCGGTTTTGCAGATTTATGAACGTTGATCACGGCTGTCATAATGATAAATGCGCTAGCGAACGCCAAGACAATTCAGCTACATCATTTTATTCTGGATGGAATGAGTGACTGACATAGATTATTTGTCATGTACGCGGCGCTGAGGGATTACGCGAGCCAGGGCTTGGGTGGAGGCATCCGCTCGTAGCAAAAAAAAAACTGTGAAACGGTCTCAAAATCAAGTGTTAACTCGGGTTTAGACGCGCATAAATCACCGGAGCCGAGCAGATTGGTTGCATCTAAGTGGATGACTCAAAATCTGCAAAGGGGTAATCAAATGTAACGAATGATTAAAAAAATGCGTCATATTTTGGAAAATTAAACAACTTTGAACTTGCTTCAATCTTTTAAATAACAGAGAAGTTGAATTTCTGCGAGGGAAGAACACATTTAGGTTTTAGGTAGACATTTTTTAGGTCGCCATTTTATTTTTCTTCTTTGAAAGCAGCGGTGTAGTCAAAACCTCCAACGGTGCGGTCACTGGACTGCTGCTTTTTAGTAAATACTACTGTATATTGTGCGTGTTTTGGGGGGTTTTTGACAGAAACTGGTGTTTTTATGATTCGAATGATGTTGATTTCGAAAACAGATGGACTGTAAGATAAAAGTAATTCATTTCTCAGCCTGTGGAAAGTATTCAGTGAGGTGAACGACACTCATGAGAGGGCTATGTCGAGGTTTTACTATACCAACGGATGGCATGACATGATAACATGCGTGAGGAGTGAACTGTTTTTGAGTATGAAAAAGCATTTCAAACATCTCCAGCATGTTTTATAACCGTTTCTTTTGTGGCTTAAGGTACATGTTCTTCAGAGTTAGTGAAAAATGTTACATTCAGCTGCGCAAATTCGTTACAATACCTTTATACTCAGTGAACGTTCAGATATTTCGTTCGCTATTATTACCCTTTAGCGGTTTGGACTTTTTAGGCTTCACCTGTGCTCTTCGCTGACCGTGCTTGTATTTCTCCAGGTGGACAATGACACCATCTGGAACGAGATGCACACATCTACAGCGTCCCGCATGGCAGCTGGGAGCGTGACGGAGCTGGCCTTCAGAGTGGCCAAAGGAGAGCTCAAGGTCCGTACGAAACAATATCCAAAGTACTCGTAATTTAGAATAGACCTTTCAGACAAAAATAGATCACTGCAAAATTACCATCAACGTCACACTGAGAAACACAAAGCATTGCGACGTTGGGTCAAAATGAATCGCTGAATCGTTTATGTGACCGGTGAAACCATGCAAACAACCTGATTCGCTAAAATGATTCACACTTCAGTAAGTATGAGCACAGAGTGTCTTTATTTTCCTCAGCTTGCTCTGCATGAGAAAGGCAGTGCAATGAATACAGTAATTTAGCGTTTTGTCACGCTGCATTGCAACTCGTTGGAAAAAGTAGCTCGTTGCGATTTTTGATTCACTGCTTTCAGTAAAACTGGTCTACTGTCATGCTTCTGAAAAATGCACAGCGCACCAACACTGGCTGTGCAGTTATAGAAAATTCAATATTATGCATGTTCACGTTGCATTGAAATGACCATAATTGCAAGACGACAACTCTGAGATAATTACTTCCTTAGACACAGAACCTAAGCTCCAGAGGGAGATGCTTTGCATTAATTTACCTCTCAACGCATTGAAAAAAAACCCAAACTACCACTGGCTATGATAAAGCAGCATATCAAACGTGTATGTAAAAAAAACGATTATAATTCTGACATGCAGAAATGCTCTTGGACCGTGTGGTAACCAATCAGAATCAAGTGCTCATTTTCCTCAGAGGGTCTTTGTAATTACCGTTGCATCAAATAAAAATTAACCAAGTAGCAAACCGACCAGATCAAGCTGATTAAGACGTGGAAAACTGTAACGACCATAAAAGAGTAGTTCAATCACTCGAGTCCCCTGCTGGTAATTAAACTTAATGAAGGTTATAGGGGATGTTTCAGGGAAACGGCTTTATTGCTTTAACTGAAAGCGGAGGCCCGCTTGTTGAAGCAGTTTGGTGAAAACATGGTTTCTGTGTGAGAGGCGACTGGTAAATGCGGAGTTAATGACATGTTGGTTTCAATGTTTCAGAACGGCTTTGCTGTGGTCAGGCCACCAGGACATCACGCAGACCCGTCAAACCCCATGTAAGTCTGCATGTTACATACAGAAATGCCTCTCTGCATCATTTTTTCGAGGGGTTGTTTAAGGATGTGCGTCTAGTGGTGGTTGAAGGTTCGAGCCTGGCCTGCGTCATGTTTTCTGTCTCTCTTGCTGAGTGACTTTCTGTCTGCTTTTCACTAGTGTAAAGTTCTTCAGGTAAAAAACATGCATAAAATAAATACTAATTAAATTATAATAATTTAATTAACATATTATAATATTATATATATATATATATATATATATATATATTATTCATTAAATATTAATGATTAAATTATAAAATTAATAATAGGAAATAGGAACTAGGTAGTTGATAATATAGTTATTTTTATGATCATTGAGACCAATACCATTAGTTTCGAAACTAATCCTAATTTTATATTTTCTGCTTTTTTCTGCTTTTTTTAACTTTTTTTTTATATTTTTTATTTGTAGTTATTTTAGTAGAGTTATTTTTTTTTTGTATTAGTTGCTTATCAGCATGCCTATTATTAACATATTGCCTGTTTATTAATGAACACCTATAAAGCACGTATTCTACAGTACCATATTTTACCAAGTGTGACCATTTTTTATTTAATTTTTTATAAAGAAAAAATGGTTCTAGTTTTAAGTAACTAGAATAAAGCTGTGCATGTGAGTTTGACTCGGTTTATTGTAGTCATGAGGTGAAAAGCTTCTTCCTGTACATGTGTGTTGATGGCATGATTTGGAGCATTCGAGCGGTGTGTTTGTGTGACGTGGGTGTTGTGTTTGCACATGTGCACTCTGTCACCTCAAATTCAGCGTGTGTGTGTGTGTGTGTGTGTGTGTGTGTGTGTGTGTGTGTGTGTGTGTGTGTGTGTGCGCGCGCGTGCAGCGTCAGCACGCCTGTCTGTGTGTGTGGATATTTATGGCTTGATAATGAAGGTTTGGAGGGAGCGGGAGGAAAGACGCTGATTTATTTCAGCAGTTATTAGCCTGCTGAGTTCGCTCTTTCCAAATTTCTCAGCGTTTCACCTCGCTCCCTTACTTCCCAACGCATATCTAATCATCTGCTGGAAGTTTCCACATGTTTATTATTTGTGTATGTGGACAGTATATAAATGCTTTTAGATGACCTCAAGAAGTTATAGTTAAAAATACTAAGAGCAGACCCACACGTTCGCCGAGTTCAGTTGCGTGAGAAAATTTGTTTGCTTACTACATAGTTTTGTTGTTCCGTTTCCAAATCCTCTGGCATTTAATGTGGTTGGATGCCTCACTTTATCTCTTTCTTTCTCTCTCTCTCTCTCTCTCTCAGGGGTTTTTGTTTCTTCAACTCGGTGGCGATTGCTGCTAAGCAGCTCCAGCAGAAGCTCAGTGCCAGTAAAATCCTCATCGTTGATTGGGTGAGAGCTCTCAACTCAGCCAATTTTAGTTCTAGGGATGCAAATTCTGGCAGATACCAATAAGCACTAAATTAGTTTCATGTTGTGACCAATAACTGATATGATTGCTGAAACCATACTGTTATATCTGTTCAGTTTACACTGTCCCTGTTGTGCAAATTAAAGCAATAAAACAGCTATCAAGAGTTAATTGGTAAATGCAGCCCAACAGTGTGATATACAGCATGACAACCGAGAACAATTTATTTACAATTTATAAATATCTAACGGTGGTAGACTATGTATAGTTGGCTATCAACACTTAATGATTACTGCAAAAATACTTCAATTATTTTGGGATATCTGAGCGAAGCCTATTTTAACATATTGTTCTAATGAATCAATTGAACTGATTTGAATCTGAGTTATTAAACTGTATTGCTTAACAAGCTGAAATGATTGAGTTTATCAGTCACTGAATCAAACCACTTCCAGATTTTGGTCTTTTTTTCCATCCTAATGGACCGTAATGGTTAGCTAGTGCTAACTGAACAACATCCAAAATGCTACCATTAAAAGCTAATAAATGTTAAAGATCTCGATGTAAATGATCAAGTAACCTGATTGTGTTTCTTCAATCATTCAGGATGTTCATCATGGCAACGGCACCCAGGAAATCTTCTACAACGACCCCAGTGTCCTCTACATCTCTCTCCATCGCTATGATAATGGAAACTTCTTCCCTGGGAGTGGTGGACCGGCAGAGGTTAGTGCGCTAAGAAACAAACAAGCAAATACAACACTCCTCGGTTTGTTTGTTGCTGTGAAACGCCACAAAAGCTCACAAAAAAAGCTCTTCAACTCAAGGGTTTCAATGTGTCTCACTTGCGCAACTGTGCTCCGAACCAGAGCTGGTTGCATCATGGCCTTTAGCACAAAAGGATCGCAGTAAGAGCAGTGCTTTCGGTGTTTAACAGCAGTGCCTTGTTTTATTTGTCCCAGGTGGGTTCTGGTGCCGGTGAGGGATTCAACGTTAATGTGGCGTGGACCGGTGGTATAGAACCTCCCATGGGCGATGCTGAGTACCTGGCTGCCTTCAGGTATTAGTTTCACTTGGATCATTTACTGATTTAAACTAACTGAGGGGAACAGTTTGACAGGGACAGTACTGAGTGGAAACCAGGGGTTTAGCTCCCAACACACTTGTCTGGACGTTTCTAGTCCTCTTAAAGACCTTGATTAGCTGATTCAGGTATGTTTTATTAGAGATGGAGCTAAACTCTACAGGACAGTGGCCCTCCAAGAGCAGGACGTCCCTTAAATAAACTGCTGTATCTGAATATATGGATCCGTTTTCACTGTTTTAAATGTTTGAGCAGTGTGGACAGTGTGCAAAAAATCAGCTGAAATATTGCTTATTGCTGAAGAACTACTTCAACAGGAGCTACGTACATAAACATAGCTATCATGTTAAGACTATGCCTTAAAAACTAGCCGAGCAAACTAAAAAATTAGATCAATCTGCTTTTATATATAACTGATGTTTAAAAAAAAGAAAACGTTATGACAACACTCTAAATTGATCTACATGTAATAGAATATCCAAGACCACACTACAACCATAATGGTACAGAAGAAAAAAATCTGAAATCCCTTTCTGCTGATGGATGATAAAAACATTGACAGCCAATCAGAATCCATCCTGCTTTAAACAGCTCAAGCATTTGAAGTGGCAGATGACAAAACTGAGCGCATGTTTAAAATAAACAGAAAGTCAATCATGCCTTGGTCTGGACACCCTGTTGAAAAAAAACAGCGTATGTTGGTTAGGTAGGATTTCAAGCATGGATGCTGGTCCTAAGCAGATCAAACTAGCGTCCATGCTTCAAAACCTACCTAACCATTATATGCTGGGGGTTTTTTTTCAACAGGGTACTAATATAATTATTCATAAAAGTGAAAAATTTGAAATTTTGCAAATCATTTACCCTCCAAACCTGTATGAGTTTATGTTGAACACAAAAGAATGTATTTTGAAGAACGCTGGTAATCAAACAGTTAATGACCCCCAAAGTATTTCTTTATGGAAGTTTCTTTATGGGACCAACAACTGTTTGGTTCATTTTTGGGTGAATTATAACTTTAAAGGGATAGGTAACCATCAGTTGTTAGTCCCCATTGACAAGTGTTTTCCCCTAATGGAGAACAGCGAATAAAGGTGAACTATCCCTTTAACTTTAACTTGTCTAAGCCGTTCACGCAAACGGTTTTATTTATCATCCAAGGAAATAACGCCCTGAGCAGCACATCAAGATTAATAACCCAATTACTCCAATTTTATTACCCAAACTTTAATTTCAACTTCAGTTTCGGTTTTTGGCTAAATGCAAACTTTAATTTTGGTTTCAATGTTTCTAATAAAAAAATTCTGGATATCTGTTATGGTCTTGTTAGTTTCCACACCTCATTTCGCGAACATAATAATTCAGCATTAATCCTTACGGTCTGTGGTTGTGCTACTATTTCGTACACGCAACGATAACCGAAACGTTGTCTTGGGAGTAAGTTGGTGTTAAGTGTTGTGTCAAGGACACAAACCCAGCAACTCTTCTATTCAAGGATCTTCCGTGGTCCAGATGTTTAACCACAACCCCACCACAATGCACTTCGTATGTCTTGTAAAGTCTTTACATGGACCGATTATCATCAGGTCAGAGTTCAGGTAGAAGCATTTGACCTTCCATCGTGTTTCGCCAAAGAGCCTGCTCTTCTTCATATTATTGCATTGGTTTCTCTGCTGCGTTCTTGTGCACCTACTAGTCAAGAATGGGACGCCCGATCATACCGTGATCCCTCTTTTAAGTCGGACTTCCCCCTCTGCCGTCTGCCAACCTGCATCAGTCAAGGTGTTTATTGTAGTCTGAAACGCTTGCAGGGCTTCAAATGATTCCCAGCTTTTTCATTGTGTTGGGATCAAACTCAAGCTTGGCCACTTCCACATGCCACTTAATTGCCGCCGGTGGGAGGTTTTATTAAATGTTTTTAGCATTTTTTGAAGGAAGCCTGCTTCGGGATTTTGGTTTCGGTCCAGGGAGGCATTGCTAACCACACGCTAACCAGGATCCCTGTGTGAAAGTGGGTGGGCGCCTAAAAGGACCTTTAAGATCTTTCAGGACTGAACGTTTTGGGAATGTTCTGCCTCTAACCAGCCTGTCTCTCTTTGACTTCCTGTGTCTTGTACACTCTTTCTCGTCCTTTTATTGGTCTTTAATGAATGCTGCGCTCTCTCTCTTTTCCCTCCACCCAAACTAAAATCGTTCCTCTCCACACAGGGGAGCGTGGGTAGTTTTATTGGTCTAGAGGGGAGGCGGAGTTGGTTACAACGGTGAGGGTAGGCGGAGAGGGGGGGGGAGTAGTGGAGGATCCTGGGTAATTAAGGCAAATGGCTCCCAGATGGCGGGCTGTCAGTGACGTGAGGAGAACGACAAGCTCCAAATGGGAACCAGATGCAGCGGCGGTCGCTTTGAACTCGCCGGTGATGCGCTCAAGATCGCTGGCAGGGCTGGCGTCCTCCGAACGCAAGAGAGAGCGAGACGAGGAAAAAGAGGAAGGAAGAGAGAGCGAGAGACTGTTATTAACAGAAACTAATTCAAACACTTGAGTCACTGGGATTGCGCGCGGGCCAGCTTCATTTTTGTAGAATTTGTCAAATACAAGAGAAACGCCACTGGACCTTTTCTTCTTTTGAGTCGTTCGGACAAGTTTATTACATTTGTGGAAAGCCTTTGATCAGTTAACCGAATCTAAAACTATTTCACTGCAATTGTACAAAATCGAGTGAAAATCGGCTAATTAAACAGTACTGTTAAAGAGAAGTGTTAATAGAAAATATTACTAATATTATTTATTATTTGTGCATTTATAATGCCAGCATTCATAAAACAATATATAATAAATATTTGTGTCATAATAAATATAGAAGACCCCTTAAAAAAATAGTTCAGGGAAAGTATCATAAGTGCTGTCCATGTGACTCATGCACTATATTATGAGTCTTCTGAAGCCAGAAATAGACAGAAATGTAACTTGTTATTAATTGACAATCGATACAATTCATTTTTCGAGTTCAACTCACTAGTGATCCAGGTGCAGCGGTTAACTGGTGAAGATTATGAACACACAGTCATCTAGATTTCCTTATTCCATGAAAGAAAGAAGGTAACTTGGGTTTGAAATGACACGAGTATAAGGATAGGATAGCTATTAACCAGCCATTTGCCACGGTTTGAAGTTGTGCATAAATATTTAGAAAGACATAACAGATATAACATTAACCAAGTGTTTTTTATGCATTCTTGTGATGTTTAGGACTATTGTGATGCCCATTGCTCAGGAGTTTTCCCCAGATGTGGTGCTGGTCTCTTCAGGGTTTGACGCCGCAGAAGGACACCCTGCTCCTTTGGGAGGATACAAAGTCACTGCTAAATGTAAAAATGAATTCACATAAACGGCTTCAAATTGAATTAAAATACTTTTTTTTAAAATGCACAGTGATGATAATGTTGTCACTGGTCTCTCCTCAGGTTTTGGCTTTTTGACTCGGCAGTTGATGACGTTAGCAGGAGGACGCGTGGTTCTAGCATTAGAGGGAGGTCACGACCTCACAGCCATATGTGATGCTTCTGAGGCCTGTGTCAGCGCTCTGCTGGGACTGGAGGTCGGATTTCACGCATAAGCGAACGCCATCACAAGAATTCATTTATTCTAGCTTTTTTAATCCTGTTATAACATTGCTGGTAACAAATAGTCAGCACTGTTGTTATGTAAGGGTGTTAACATGACTTTTTCTGGCGAAGTCTCGTATGACGTGCTCTTTGTTTTAAAGGAAAACCAAAAAACACCCTTTTCATCTGTTTTGTTTTTTTTTTTTTTCTTTCTCTTAGGAGCCTCTTCCAGAGTCGACTCTCCTGCAGACGCCCAATGCCAACGGAGTGCTTTCACTCCAGAGAGTGCTACAAATACAGAGTGAGTGTCTCTCGCCCCTCTCGTCCCAGTCTGCCTCTAATTATCCTGAAATGCACTGGCTTCCTGGTAGCACACATTTGTTTAATTCTTTGTAATTAATTATAATCACGATCGTCGTTGTTTCACCACATGGTTCCTGCTGAGCCAAAATATTCCTATAAAAACAACGGTATGGGATGCACTACGTGGCGCACACTACCCCTCTCATGCTATTTGCGTGCTACTGATATTATCTGCCTGCATCTATTCAGTTTTCAGCATTGACTTGTAATTCACATCTTACAACCTGAAGGACTTTCTTCATCTGAGAAACGCAAAAGAAATGCAGATTCATTCAATTTTCCGATTCATACGGTCCAATAAGCACTTTTAATTGTAATTATTTTAAATGTAGTCTGTGAGGTACATACAGTATCTGACCAAAAACTCACCATTATCTTTCCCTCTGCTATGGTTTTCAAACATCACGGAAACCTCATTGGCTCTTGCACATCATGTGTGTGTGTGCGGTGAATATAAGCCTAATTTTAATCTGTTCAACTTGTAAAGTGATCTCCAGAAGGCTTGGGTTGCAATGACAAGTGCAGCTCTGACATTATGCAAAAGATCTAGTATTGTGAGTCACAATTTAGTCCTGTCTGCTAATTCAGAAATTTCTGTCTCAGGTCAGTATTGGTCATCGTTGAAGCCGTTGATGGGTACAGTGGGGATGTCGTTTTTGGGTGCCCAGAGGAAAGACTGTGAGGAAACAGACACCGTGAATGCGATGGCGTCCCTCTCAGTGGGGGTCTTGACCAACAAAAGGTGAGTTTTGATAAAGAAATTGTGATAAATTTGGTTGATACTATTTAGCACTACTCTCTAGTGCTCAGTCCTTTTCTGTTTTGTACTGTTAATTTGTTCTCTAATTTCAGTGTGACAAGGGTTATTATTGTTAACTAAAACTATTTAAACATTGTTATTAAAGGGGTCAATTTAATATAATACTTTAGGGTCTTAATGAAAAATATATGTTATACTGTGATTCAAATTTCGTAAAAACCAAACAGCTCTTTTTACTGTGACCTGTTTTGGTGTATGTCACTTTAAATGCTAATGAGCTCTTCTCACCCCGCCCCTTTCTTCTGTAGGATGACAAGTCGTTCTCTGAGAGATGGAAACTTGAAACTTGCTAACCAGCACATTAACTAGAAAGTCGATTTGCAAAGATTCAGCAAAAACCTTAACCTTCACTTCTTCTTTAGGTGAAGCTGGATCACAAACGATTTTGCCGCTCAGATGTCAGGAATAAATGACGACTATGTTCATTTTTACATGCAACAACAAACACTTAATTTGCTTAGGAGTCATTCTTGTCTACTGCTCTGGTGTAGAAACAATGGAGGACTGATGACAGCTCACTCAGGTTTAAGGAAAACTGTCAATCAACAGTCATGGGAGGGGCCTGATAATGTCTGAGAATGGCTTGATTTGATTGGGTGGATATTATCATTATAGTGTGGTTATGTACATACACTGCCAAAACACACATCAGTTCAAACAACATGGAAAAGTGAATTTTGCATCTGATGAACCATTCAATAAAGCTGAAATAAAAATATGAGATTGAAAATTAGATTAGATTCAACTTCATTTAATTATAAATAACTAAAACTGAAATAAAAAATAAACTTTAATAGTTATATAAAAAAAATTATAATACATGATTTAAGACCCTATGACAGCTGCATTCTGCAATCGAATTAACTCGAATTTAATTCAGGGAAAGCCAAATTTTCCTACAGGATTTTGTTTTTGCAAAAAGGGGCTAATCTGTAATCCAAACCAATTCACGCTGATGTTTTCACAGGCGTTTGTTTCTCTTCTAATCTACGCTTGGCTCCGGAGCTTTTGTCGCATAAAAACCATATGCTGGTTGTTCGACGCTAAACATAAACCTCATTTTTTTGCAGCCTTGCAGACGAACCCATGGAGCACGACGAAGACTCCCTTTAAACCAGGTCTTTCCGCATCTGAAAGCTGCCCAGTACCAAATGGCGCTCCACACCACGTGAATGAGCCGTGCCTCAAGACCAGCAGTGCCTCAGGGGGCGTGGCCTCCTCATCACGGCCCCTCCCCCAAGACGCCACCTCAACACTGACCACCAGCGCAGCGCGGCTAAGCTAACAACCCGCAGCTACATTCTGCCGGGGCTCTGGATCCCACGTCGTCTTCTCCATTCACGTACCACACAAACAAACACACTAGGAAGCGTGAGTGTGTTTATAACGTTCACTAAAAGAATGCGCTGAAGGACTCCAGTCGCTCAAATATTCACCTCCGGTGCCTCTAAAGAGACTATTTACTTCAGCTGGAGATGCGAAAGCAGATTTGCAGGAACGTTTGAGGATTATTTAACCTTTTTTTTTTTTAAAGGCAGCCCACTTTACTACCCCTGACAAGCGAAGCGCGCTGAGAGACAGCGAGGGTTTCCTTGCACCTGGCAACCGCTAAGTGGCTTCACCCTATGATGTCATTACTATTAACCAATTCAACCACTAAAGAAGAAGAAAAAGAAGAAAAACCATCTTGACAACTGTGGGTTTTATAAATTGCATTTTTTATTTTTTTTTTTTTTGCACTGTGCATTCCATAATGTGAACCGTGAAATTTTCCAAACCTCTGGGAAAAGAAAGATCTAATTCTCTATCTAGTCTTACTCTTAACGTTCGTATTTTTTTTTTAAAAAGTGAAGCAAAAAAAAACGGTCAAGTACAGTTACTTTCTACCTGCATTCCCAGCATGAAGGCTGTAAACTTGAATACTTCGAGAAACTTATTTGTACTGATTTCGTGTATCCCATTTAATGCCTCGTGTTTTTTAAAGGCCAGAGGGACAAACCAGCTATGAGCAAGTTTATTGCACACGCCCACCCAAAAAAAAACACCCATATACCCCCATATTTCTGTGCACGCGTCTCGTGCTTAATGACCACTGTACAGTTAATATCGTGGACACAGGAAGTGCTTAAGCTTTCCCTAGACTAACCGTAACGCAAAGTAGCTCAGTCTCTTTTCAGACCAAACTAATTTGAATATGATGTTTATATGTGCGCGCGTGTATCTATCGATCATATCTTTTGTCTGTACTCAATCAAACCTCGACTGAACACAAGCAAAAGCGCAAAACGACATTTGAATGGGCCCTCGGGGCCACTTTAATGGCAGTGTGTGAAATATTTTTTAACACGGTTGTCTGTAGTTTTCACTGATTTTTGTTGTTTTGGACGAGGCATACGACCAGCTTGTTAACCTGCGTCTCAAGTTGGTGCGCGGTTAATGATTTTCTTTCATTGCCGCGCACTTACTTTTTTTTTTTTTTTTTACGAGGGATGCATTGTTTTTGGATGGCGTTCTGTTTTCCACAGCCTGCGCATAGATGTCTAATTCACACCAGTTGTGCGGATGAAGTTTATAGCGATATTAAATATGTCTCTGCGCCGCTGGGATTCACATTTACGCCATCATCGATGAACCCAAATGAATATCACACCGAAAACGGACGGACCTCTTTAAATACGGTGCCACTCATCAGTGTTCGGTTTCCAAAGCCGCAACCGTTTCTAAACAAACATCTATGTTGCGTAAAATCCTGAAACCGCAAAAAATATCGCTGTACCACAAGCTGTATCGGTATATTTGCGTCTATGCCTTTTGGATGGTCGCTGGTCAGGACCTCACATTCGACCAGTAGCGCAGTTCATGGTGCTTGTTTGACTTTTGCGTTGCGCTTTCGGCTTAACGAACGCCCCGGCGGCTCTCTTTCGCGCTTCGGATTCGATATTCATCGACCAAACTTCATCAACTCTTTACCTCCGCGTTCACGACCATTATGCAATTCACACGTTAACCTGCATTCCCGCGTTCACTACAAGAAACAATCGTGACCTTGCTGTTATTACGAACTCGTGGAACAAAAATAGAGGCATTCCTTGTGCGATTATTTTTTTGACCAATAAGTCCTTAATTCACCCCATTCTTGCCTTGTACCAAACCACTGTGGAAAGCTCTACGTTTGTATGATTCCGTGTAAATAGCACCATCCATTTATCGAGGTTTCATGAAGACCCTGGGTAGCCTTTGCCCATCAGACCCCCGTGAAGACTGTTGTAAAATAGAGCAGATGCAGACGTTCACTTATTAATGAAGTCATAGCTAATCGCTCAGAACTAGCGGCGGTCTTGCTGCGTATTTATAGTACTTCAAACAGTGCACTTGTGTTTCACCATCAACAAAACACGCCTGTTCGTCTTCAAACCAATTGAAAGCGACTTGGTTGGCGACAATTTCACCGAAAGTTTAACAATTGCACTTAGTTTCACAGATCTTGACATTCCGTTGCATTTTGGACACTGATATGCGTCTTACATCCAGCTCTGTTTTAGTGGTGTATTTTTACAATAGCTTTGTGCATTTGTACTGTTTTGATATACCTCTCAATGCGCTTGTATTCTCTCGACTCTCCGAACCCTTTATGAAGTAAAACGGAGAGCGCGTTCTGTCGCCATCGCTTGTGTAGAAGCAAACCAGCGGCGTCTTAATTCCTCTGTCATTTATTCCCTTTCGCCTTCTTGTACGGACAATGTAAATAGTTTCCTACGACCAAAAGACTTCACCTACGTGCCTTGAAGTGCTTTTACCCGTCGACCCCACTAACTGGATCTGTTTAACGAAGCATAACAGAAATTTAGTTTTCCAATCTTCATGTACTTTACGATTTCCCATTTCTTTTATTTCTCTGTGTATAGAAAAGAATGTCTATTTTGTACTGTTTCTATCTTCCTAATTAAAAAGAAAAGCGTTTTTTCGTTTGCCTGAATTTCATTCGCCATTGTCGTTTTTAACGTGTGCTGTGTTCCACCGCTTGTATTGTCTCAAGGTCCAATTCCAACGGAGCTGAAAGAAATGCATCGAATCCATTCGCACACATCCATTTGTTTTCTGTTTTCTATTCGTTTAGTTTAGCGTAGCAATGCTGTTAGAAAAATATAGGATAACCACGGTCCCCGCTGGAAATTGAATACAATGCCAGCAGTTTCCACCAAAACACAGCTGCTGCTGTTGTAATTACTAACTTGTAAAATTTGCCAAAAGCCACTAAATTCTTCAAAATAAAAAAGCAAGCTGTTTTAAGATGCCATATTTTGAGTTTAAAGTCACGGTGCCATGATACGTTTTCAAAGGTGTATCTTTTGAAGCATGAATCAGTTCAATGAATCAGTACAATTAAAATATTGCACACAATCGAAGTAATCGGAAACACTTGGCATTGTCCAAAGCCAGTACAATCGTCAATAACGGTCAGCGGTCGATCTGGTCACTGGCTTCTATTTTTGATTCTAAACAGTTTATTCTAACACGTTTAGGCTTTAGTTTGGGCCACTACAGCCGTGTGTTTTGCACTTCGCTTCAAACATACATCTTGTAATTGCTTCACCTAATTACACATACTAAACAGCAGAATGTGGCACTCTTGTGGTGAGGCGGTCTGTCTTATTTCTTGCCAACCAGACATACATTTATTGAAGCCTCAAACTAAAAAGGATAATGCCAAGTTTATGTGCAGACCAAGTTTAGCTGACATTTTATTTTAATTAACTAATTAGCGGTGTCTGGATTCTAAAGGACTTGCATGAGCAGAACAAGAACACCTTGATCTATCGCTTCAATCTTTTTTGATTCTTTTCTTTTTCAGTTGCACATAGACATACTTGTTTTAAAGTACCTCTCATAACTCTAACTTAAATTCATACGTCACCCAAAAATGAAAATGTAGTAATTTAGTATTTACTCACCCTGCAAGACCTTTGTTCATCTTTGGAACACGGTTTAAGATATTTTCGATGAAATCCTAGCGCTTTCTGACCCTGCATAGACAGCAGCACAACTGACACGATCAAGGCCCAGAAAGGTATGAAGACATTGTTAAAAAAACCAATGTGACATTAGTAGTGCAACCTTAATTTCAAGATTTCGACAGAGAGGATGACTTACTTATCCAAGCCCCAATATTCAGAGAAAAAATCGTTAAAGTCGCTCCTTTGGTTTCTATGAGCGCAAGTGTTCTTGTAGCTTCATAAAATTAAAAATAAGCCAATGATGAACCTTTTTTTAGGCCTTGATTGCTGTCTATGAAGAGTCAGCTCTCCGATTTCATCAAAAGTATCTTATTTTGTGTTCAGATGAATGAAGGTCTTACAGCTTTGGAGCGACGTGAGGGTGAGTAATTAATCACAGAATCTTTGGGTGAACCAGCGATTTAATGCATTTAGTTATCACCAAGTCATATTGCAGAATTAATCTTACGGCTTTATTTTTTTTTTTTAAAAACATAACAACCTTTACATTTAGACGATTGTGGTATATACCATGACACAATTGTTACACTGTCACAGGAGCAATAATGTTGGCTAATATACAGCATAAATGACAATCGCAACGACTCTGAAATGATCGGATCTGTATATCAGGGAATATAGTGAGTCTACGTAGCATTTTTTTTTTCCGTCAGGCTAGCTGGTATAGGATAGCTATAAGTGTAGAGTCCTCATGACAGTCGGTGTCTGCCTCCGCGTGTCCGTACATAATCAAAGTCAGTGAACGCTGATCTCAAATCAGCACTCTGCCAATCAATCAGAGTCATTTCCAGAACAAACTTAGTTCCTTTAGATGGCGGAGGGGACTTTTTTGTTGTATCGCTCCATTGGAAGAAGGGAAAGATTGTTGGCTTGTAGTTGAAGCATGATGTCCTCTGGGATAGTGAGATGCTGTTGAGACAGACAGAGTGGGAAGAACATGTCAGAAATGTGCTTTAGAATCAAAATGACTTGGTAACACATTTGCATGGACAGTATATGATCATTTGCAAATGCATGTGTTGTTCACGTGCAGCTTTCGCGGTCAAAAAAATAATTTAAAGAATATTTCTCGATGTAGTAAACGCATGCTATTTGAAACTGGACAGGTGTAAAGGTGTAAAGACAACCGTATTGGATGAGACACTGAGGAGAGGAACGGATCCGGATTACTTCATAAACGGCTTTATTTAAATTGCTCAATCAATTCTCTGGAATCTGCGTGTCATCTCAGCCTGAAGCGAAAGAATCATTCCCATGAGCGCCGGCAAACACGTTGACTCACATCGAATAAACGCGGGACGTTGCTAAAGTAATGCAGTGTGTGGTGAATATGACTAGTTCAAGGAAACCACAGCCCAAAATAAATCCTGACAAAGAGCCGTTTCCATTAACGGCACACATTTTTTCCCAAATCAGCCAATTAAGACTGGATGACTAAAATAAACGATACCTGAAGATGCTAATTTAATCGACTACGATAAACGCCAAAGGTGAACTTCAACGGCCTTTTAAGATATTTTCTGTTGTTTGTGATCTTGACCGATTCATCGAGCTTTGCGACAGGCTTATTTCAGTTGTTTGTTTTTTTTTCAATGTGTACAAAGTATTGCTAATATTGCTTCATTTAAATGCACAATGCAAGAAGCCGCTTGACAGAAAAACAGACCTGTTATGTCTACAGGTGCCAGGCTACGTTCTGCACACCCCCTGCCTGTTCTTCGGTGTGGTTTGACTGAAATGACAGCTAGAGGCTTTAACGGCACATTTTCTCCCAAACTCAGCGCAGAGATGTCAAAAGTGTGTACAGATTTAGTCCGGACCTGTGCTCAACTAACTCTTGTAGACTATCTTTGTTGACCATCCTAAAACTACATACCAACCATCTTAGTCCTCAGAAATCAATACCATCGATAACTCACACATTCGCTAAAACCGTCCTCTACACATATGCTATCATCAAACTGAATTAGTGTGTGTATTTTTGTGTGTTGTATGGCGTGCATCTCTTACACACACACACACCTCTGTAACACCCTACAACTGTTTCCAATCATTAGGTTCCTGCATGTCTAGGCCCGGTCGCCTCTGATTGCACGACACTGGATACGAGATCCCGTGAAGGGCAGAGGGAGGGCGATTTACACCCCTGGGCTAAAGGAGAGTCCTCTCCACCTTTCCCTGCTTCCTGTTCACTCACTTTTCTTTTCCTTTAATGATTTTTCTTTGTTCCCTGTTATCTTTAACAGCAACACATGGCCTCATGTGTTGCTGTTAAAGATTCTCAGTTCTCAGACTGAGATCACGGTGAAAAATGTCAAATAAGTACATATTTGTTTTAAATACATATTAGTTACATAGTTATTACCTATGTACAACATATATACAGTTAATAAATATAGAATATATATGCCTGACAAACACATAATTCTGCATACAATAACTTTATGAAAATGTATGTTTTGTCGTTGCTGTCGAAAAGATGCAGTATGTAATATATAAATGTTGTGTTTAAGGAAATGAATACAAAGAATATAAAGAAGAGGCGGCACTGGTAGGCCTGCGTATGATAACCTCAGCAACGGAACATCACAAGGATCATCGTATTTGGGTAAACTTGACAAGTGAGTGTTTGCAATGAACATCGATCACATGACATGAACGAATTTGTAAGTGGGAATAAGAATGTTAACTGATGAGTTTCGCATTTACGTTGCATTCTGAAAATAGCCATCATCTTACAAATTCTTGAGAAGCACAGCGTGTTTTGTTTAGTTTTTAAATGCATTTGATTTTCATATCATTAACCTAGGGTTTTTTTTTATTATTTAAACCGACTGACATATGTTGAAGTTACAAATTCCTATAGCTGAATACTTATTCCTGTTTGGACAAATCTGAAATTGTTAAATTTAGTCCATAACGGAGTACAACATTTAGATCGGATTACTTCTGCAAATAATTATTAAATGGACAATATCCAGCACATTGTAAAAATACCCTCCCTCAGACAGCTATCGTAAAAGTAATCTGTCTTGTCTGCTGTCTCTTTTTTTACCTTTTTATTGTATAATAAATAAATAAATACACAAACTGTTTGCTTCTAACGCCTTTAACCTAATCTTTAACCAGATTTTGAGTCTATCGTAGTCAAAATAAAAATGTGCACATTACTTCCGCAATTATTTTGCAGCGTGTATTCATATGTGTGCGCTTTTTAAATTATTTTCTATCTATTGACTTTGCTGTGTGAAACAGGTTAACTGTGACCAATAGCATCAGTTCAGCGAGTGAGAGCTACTCCAGCTGGTTAAAGGTCCAGCCACAAAAACAAGTTGTTATCCAGTGCTGCCCAAGCCACAGTAATTGCTAGGAGGCAGTTACAACAAACCCCTGGGAAAAAAACAACTGTTATTACCCCTACAGATTATTATAATATTAAAAATAATATTTTAACTTGACGTTTGCTGTAACGGGGGACACTGATCGGTGCTATTAAAAACAGCATACAGAACAGGATCAGTCTGTATGATTTCTGATACATTTACTGAAATAATGCACTCTTCTTTATCTGAAGAATTAATTCAACAGCTGTTTCTGGCGCATGTTTGATTATTCATGATTCCATATGCACTATAAAGGAAGTAAAGGTAAATATAGCCTATGTAATAAACCCAACAAGTCCATAATCAACAAGCAAGTCATTTTTTCATATTTGTTGAACTTGTAGACCGTGCGCTCATATCAGCTACCGTATTTCATTTATAACATCTCACTGACATACCTGTCGAGGGTTGCTCTGAGAAAAAGTGAAAAGATCGGTGTTGTTGGAAGGTCAGAGGTCAGCTTCAGGCAGGGTCAAGTCATGGCAGCAGGAGTCAAATAGCTGTTGCTGGTGAATTTGAAACCGTAGCTAGTAGACAGACAGCGGTAGGTTTAATAATCAGAGTCACTTTCTCTGGGGGCAGAATGCAGTTCAGAGGTTCAGAGGCTGGTTGGATCTGGAGGGTCGTACGGGGCTGTAGGGTCGTCAGGAACGGGTGGACGTCTAGTGAGTGGCAGACATGGACCAAGCGCCCTCCATCCTCCACACGGAGAAGGCGTAGCTCAGCCTTTCGTGGGCCAGGTAGTTACAACTGGCCAGCTTGGCATCCATTTCATCGCTCTGGAGGACCTGGTAGAGAAAATCGATGTATCTCGAAGCCAGTTTGAGGATCTGAATCTTGCTCAGTTTGTCCGAAGGCAACGTGGGGATGATCTTCCGCAGCGAGGCGAAAGCGTCGTTTAGGGACTGCGTGCGCTGCCGCTCCCGGACGTTAGCGATCACTCGTTGCGTGTGGAGGTCTTCGAAGGGTTGCCCGGGCACAGGTGACACCGTGCTCACGCTGGGCACTAGGGAGGTCGCGGAGGTCGATGAGGAAGAGGGAGAGCTCCTCTTGGGCCTCTTGGGGCAGGAGGGAGCGAGCGTAGACGGGCCCTCCAGTGGTGTCTTGTCGTCCTGTGTTAGGGGTCCACTAGGCTCTTTCTTGGGACCTGTCAGCCGCTTTCGAGCACCCGCTGGTGGTGCGACGACGACGGGGCACTTGTTAGGTCGACGTTCCTGCTCCTCTTCACTGGGTAGGACCCCACCCTCGGGAAAGTCGCCACAAGACTGTTCCTCTCTCATGACGCTCGGCCGTCCTTGTCAATCCCGTGCGTCTACCCTACTTCGCTTCTTCCCTTTTGGCCCGGTTGTGGACAATTTGAAAACAAATCACTGCAAAAAGCGAGAAGGTGCTTTTTCTGAGCTCAAGAAGCTGCCAGAATATGCGGCCATTCATCTGGGTTCGTAAAAATGGCCGTCTCCTCTGTACATCTGGTAACTCTAGGTCAGCTCTTGAAACCTCAAAATCACTATGTGGTTGTCAGGTCTTTTATAAAGGCCAGTGCCTAAGTCTTCCGAAGCCCTTCCTACTTTGATCGGCGATTGGTTAAGAGACGGATTGGTTGAGGGGTGGAGCAGCTCAAAAGAAACAGGAAGGCGATGCACGTCGCGATTGGAGAACAGAGCCAGAGGGAGGGGCCGCGATCTAAGGTAGCGGGCAAAGACTCTGCTGTAGAGTTTTCTTGAAATTGTCTGAAGCATATTGGTTCCAGATTTCTCCTGAAACAAGCCTTCGGCCCATACACACCCCCTCCACCACTCCGACACCCTCCACCTCCTCTTTTTTTCCCGGCACAGCCCAAGACAGACAATAGGAAGCAGCCGAGAAGCAGGCTTGCTGTTTTGCATGCCGTCTCTCAGTTGGCTTTATAGAAAGGGTAAACTGAACTTTTCTTCAAACGAACTGAGCGCAAACTAAACATCGATGAGTGTCTATGTATGTCGCGTGTCTGAGAACATTTCTCAGACCTGTTCTTGCATTTAAAAGTGGGACTGCGAGTCTGATTTTGTGAATCAGTGTTAAATTCATATGTACCTATATGTTCAGCTTTGTGTGAATTTGCGTGTAGGTTAATGGGAAAAGTTGCCATCTCACATGCACATGTAATTTCAAATGACCTATGCATAAACACATACAAAGAAAATGAACGTAGAACGTTTTGTTTCATTAAAGCTTCATATCAGCACACTATTAGCTAGTGTTTGAGTCTGAAGTAAAATGGTCTGGAGAATCTGGACACGAATTAAAACATCACATCAATCTTTTAACTTTATTTTGACCTATGACTAAATGCAATGTGTCAATTTAAATGAAACCAAACCTTGATTGTGTCCTGTCATTGTGATTGTTAATTTCATTTTAGAATCGCATAACGAGCACCCTGCTAAACTTAAAATTGGTTTCAGAACCAAAGCACAGGCTATGAAATTCAACAACACAATGAATTCATTTCTGAACAGAATTGGCGCTCTAATCAACAGTTAAAATGCAAACAATGGGCCTCATTTTTCAGTCTCTCTAGCAGATTAAGAAAACTGACAGATCTGTTATGTAGCCGTGGGGTGCAGCAATCATTTCAAAAGAGGACGTTCTGTGGAAGACCAAGACATTTCTGATCAATGACTAAGTGACCTAGTCATGTAACTGTATCCCATTTGTATTGTCTTGCTATTTTTATTTTTTGGTAATAAAGAACAGGACAGAACATCATGCAGTTTCAAGAGTGATCAGAAGCCAGGCTTTGGCTGAGCTGTGTGTGTTAGATCAGTGTTTCTCAGCACTGGTCCTGCATCTAACACACCTGATTCAACATTATCAGCACATTAACAGAGGCCCCACGAGCTAAAATAAGTGCCAGATAAGTGGGAAACACAACATGTGCATTGTTAGAGCGCTCTTAGCAGTAACATCTAATAGATACTATGCAAATATTTATCTCTTGTGCTGTGCTGAAACTCCTTTACCTAATTTTTTTTTTTTTAAATTGGCAAGCTTTTAAAAATTGCTTATGACTCTCTTATCACCAAATCCTGAAGTGCTTTTTTTGTCATCTTGTTTTCTTGCAAATAGCACAAGTTTTGTGTCTCTTTTTGTAACTGACTGATTGTAGGCCTTACAGATCTGAGCTCATGCACCACAGTTTTTGAGGAAAAACAATATTTGAGGGCAATTTTGTCGAATTTTAGTATTACCACAGTAGAGGACAAAATATCGTGGGAAAATAGGAAAACGAAATATGAGCACTACCTATGTATTAAAGCATATGCTCTAACTGCCAAGCTATGGTTCTAATATCATTTATTTGTGTTCACATTTATAGATATTTTTATATATATATTGTACAGTGACCCATTCCACACTGCTCTATTTTGTCACAAAGAGTTGGAGGCGCTTTCGCTGGCATTTTAGCTTGTTTAGATTTGCACCATGGTGGTCCCTGTCAAAATCAGCCTCCGGAGCAAATCCGATCACATGTCCCTCCCACACCGCGCACCTGCGTCTGATCAAGACATTTATACACCACAACGTCACCGAAAACTCTCTGACAGGAAATAAACAGCTTAGGGGTACCGGAGTTATGGAGAAACTATACGACGGCTGATATAAACAATGGTGCGCTGCGAGAGTTTTGGACAGCACTGGATTAGAATTGGGTCAGTGATAGTAACACAGGATCCCCTGGTGGAAGTGGTACTGGGGTCCACAAATCTCTGTCCTGAATATGAAGACCAGGGCAGATAGAGGAACGGTAACATCTGTAGGCGGCACAATACGGGCACAGTATCTAAAACCGTATCAATGTTATTGCTGTTATTTTGGCAACGCTTGAATATAGAGACCAATTCTCACTAGTATATTAGTAACATATTGGCTGTGTATTAGTACCGATGAAGCACATATTTTGCCTGATTGACCATATTCTACATCCCTAATCCTACCCAATACCAAAACTTCCTAATTATTAACAAGCAGCAAAACAGGATGTAGCTAATGGTTTGCTGATAGCGTGAACTGGACCTTAAAAATAAAGCGTGACCGTTATTTTATACTTGTTTTTATAAATGGGCCAAAATATGCGTAATGTTATACACTGACACAACGCAACCTTTCTTCTGTTGTAAAATGCATGGTGCAACACTGAATTTTTTGGTACTTTTGGAGAGAGGATTGAGGTGGATGAAAAAAAAAACAAAACATCAGTGTGATACAACCGTCCAAATATTATACAGAAAGAAAAAAAACTTTATCTAAATTTAATACATTTTTAAAGAAGATGTGGCATATTTAAGACAAACAAAGAAAAAAGGTATCCGCCCCGTGTGGTGTGATGAAAATGCAGAATAGAATAAAAGCAAAACAGGAAATAATATTGCAGACATGACCTGTCAGTGTTAATAAGTTCTTAAAAATAAATAATATTTTACCTTTTTATGACAAACAGTCAAATCAGCTACTAAATTGTCATGCAGTGCAACTCCCCCAATATATATATGTATATAAAATTACTGATATTTAAAAAAAAAAAATTACAAGTAATAATTAAGATGCGTGTGCATATATTAAAGGTGAAAATATGTTCATTAATGTTATTTTGCTTTGTAGTTACACCACATGACTTTTTTTATGGCGTAAAAGTTTACCAAAGCAGTATTAAAACAAACAAAACAAACACAAAAAGAGTACCTTTTTAATATTCAATGCCTGTTTTAAACTAGATTTTTAAGATGTTTCCTTGTTTTTAACGTGGACACTCTCACTGACCCACATACAAACCATGTGCCTTCATGCATTTTTGCACATGCACAATCTTACACATGCACATATGCATGCCAAACCCTGAATAACCAGCACACACATACATTTACTGCATCAACCGATGACGATACGATAAAACAGTATATGACGCCACAAACAGGACTAAGAAAGAGAAACATTAGTGAGCGCAGGAAAAAGAAATGTTGGCGAGACGAGTGTGAACCAGAGACTCTGAGGCAGGTTTGGTTTTCTTAGACCTCTCACCTTGCGTGCTACCACGTTGTTGCCTCAGTAACGTGGAGGAATTTCTGACGGGGAAAAAAACAAAAGGCCCGCTCTCAGAAAAGAAGAAAAAAGCGACTGAGAGGCCGAGAAAAAAAGCAAAGAGGGAAAAAGCAAAGCACTGGTCAAACAGAACCATATGGGAGAGTGTGGGGCTGGCTTTGATCTTGGCCCACCGCCTGATTGATGCTGCGCATTTCATTTCCTCGTCAAGGCCGTGACATAATGTTTCACTAACACTCCAGACCTCTCGTTCTCCTCCTCCAGTGCTCTTCTTTCTCCTCATCTCGATCTCCTCGTGCCTCTGATTCACCCTGTTGCCACCTCATCGCTGAACGTTCGAGGACGAAAAGGTTTGTGCCTAAACAACGCGTCCGGTTAACGCGGCGAAACATTCTGGGCTTTGAAAAGACCATCAAACGCGATATGAGAGAAAGATGTGGTCGATACACGAACTGGGATGAGTCTTTCCATATCTGAAGGTGGACATCTGCGAGGCTTGTTTGATACGGCTGCGATGACCTCACTGCTGCTAGCGTGTGGAAAAAGCCGTGTCATAGATGAAAGACCTTTGCAATCTGTGTTTGTGAGTTTGTTGCTACTACAATGACAATGCAGACATAACAAACGTCCTTGTTAAGCGCCTATAAATTAACGCTGGTATTAGAACATAATGGGATCAGATGAAAGTGCCAAACACTTGCAATGGCTTCAAAAATATCACCGTAGAGCCTCGTGTTTTGAACATTGGTCTTCTAAATGCGAGTTGCGTAAAAATCAAAACTGAGATAAGATATGGCATGGTAATATTATGTTGCATGGTCATATTATAAAGGGTTTGGTCTTGGAAGAGTAGATCTATATATTGTGAGCATGTAAGAAATACTCCTGCTGCACATAAAACACTTCTGAAATGACTCCCATAGCATACATGAATCACCTCATAGCAGATCTTAAACAGGTGGAGCGTTTCTGAAGAGCAGCACTAGCTGAGTGTGTAAGGCTGTGTTTACACTAGTACGTTTTTTATCGAACTATACTATCGTTTACGCTACTCCGGCATTTTCGAAGTTTTCGAAATGCTGTAGAAACCCTTTCAGTTTGAAAACTGGGTTGCTTTTCAGTTAAAACAGGCCAAAAATGTAGGCTTTTGAAAATGATGGCAAGGCCGCCCAAATTGTCTCTGCGTATCCTTGACGACCATGTATCATCATGCTCGTTGTTGTACCTATAGATATGTTTAGGTAGATCCCCAATTCGATTGTTTCTGAACCACAACGAAAATGCAAATGTAAACGTGGATGGAGTTTTATCCCAGAACCAGTTCTCACTTAACTTAACTAGGATTTTTGCCTCAGAAAAATTCAAATTTAAAGCTTATTAAAGGTTAGTAAGGAAGGTGTTAAGCTTAGATATGGGGTGGATTCAGGGATTTGAAATATGTTTCGAATAAGGCATTAGCATGTGCTTTATGCAAATACTAGTTAATAGCAATACTTGGTTCCTAAAGCGCTACAGAAACATCATGTTTAGTTACATTAAAGATTTAATTTAAAAGAACATTGTGAACCAGTGCAATCATAAAAGCAGTAAAATGCATCTGATTTTTGTTTTCATAACAGAGTGTACGAAGATGAACCGGAGCATTATGTTTTCAGTTCAAGTTACAAAGGGGTTTTTCTTACGCAATCCCAAAATGGAGGTTGTGACATTCTGTTGTCCTTCTTTTCGTCTTCCCTCAAGACTGACCTTCGCTCACCTCTCTCTCCAGAGCTCTGGGTCACCTCCACACATCTGGGAGCCATTTCCTTCCGAAAGGACTCACTTCCTGTGGGCAGTCGCTTAGCATGGAGGTGTTTCTGCAAGAGGTCATGCAAAAGGTGAGACTGATCCAGTTCCAGGTCATGAGAAATCTAGGCCTGACCTCTACAGCAAGACAAAAAAAGATGTCTTAAAAATGAAAATCCCATCAATATTTACTCATCTTCATGCCATTCCAAACCTGTTGCTGTTATTTTGTCTGTGTTAAGCTCGAAGAAACTTCACAGACCATTTTATTTTGTCAAGCTCCGAATTTAAACAATTTTTTCTTATTCATAAACAACTTTGCATAAGTGTCTGATATCAAATCAGCAGCTGATGGAACATTCTAAAGTCTTTTATGAAATGAAATATTCTAACACTAACCCTGATTCTGATCTCATATGTTCTAAAAACAGCTTAAATATTAGTTGAAATGCCAAAGGCATCGTAAACTTGATCTTCATTAGCTGACCTAACATCAAAATAAAGCAAAGTCCCACGGCACAGGCAAAGTTTTAAAGATCTAAACAGAACTGTAAATTCTGATGGATATTGCATAAATAGCTCTGGGCTTTTGTTCCGCACACGCGGAATTTCCTTAAATTCGTTTTGAAGCTGCGTCTCCAAAGGACCTTTTAATGTCAGCATGGGCATCTGGTTTCTGCCCGATTCAAGATGGGTTCTTTTCATTCATGTCTTATGTAAATGCTATTGAACAAAAATAACCGGCAGGCCGGAGGATTCTTCCAATAACCCCGTCACACCATATGCCCGTTCTCATCTTTACTGCTCTTAATTCACATCACTAACGCATCGCTTCAGTCTTCCAGCAATGAGGCTGATGAGCACAACTGTGTCATGAACACAACACAACATAAAGATGAAAAAAAAATTCACTTTAAAATTATTGTTGTCTTGGGCTTACTAGGATGATATTATAACAATATGTCATTTTGCAAATCAAACGTACGCAGTGGAACTAGGACTAATTTGATAACTACCAACAAACTATCAAATCTGATATCCCCAAAACAGGGCTGTCAAATTTATGTTAATTTAGAGTGATTAATTATATTTAACTCATACACAAACATTACAATGAGTGTAATTAATCATGTCAACTGACCCTGAAAATTTCATGAGGAATCCCCCATCAGATAAATTAAAATAAAACCATGTATTCACCCTCATGTTGTACTAAACCTATATTCCTTTCCCACAAGACATCTTTTGTGTTGTGCAAAAGTAGGTGATTTTGGGTTTGGAAGGACATGAGGGTGAGTAAATGACGACTTTGGGCGAACTGTACCTTTGAATTCACTTTACAAACCTCTAATGATCGAGTCTGACATATAAGACACCATCAAACAGGCTAAACTACAAAGAATGAACGCAGCATTGTTTCCCTGGATGTATTGCTGCCTAGTGCACCTTTGTTTCAATTTTTTTTATTACAGCCTAATTAAATTTAAGAGGCAGAACTGTGTGGTAGGTTGTGGGGAAAGGCATGGTCCGCCGGGCTCATGTTTGTTCCTGTGGGAGGAGGGGAGCCAGAAGTTGATTTAATAGCGTTTCCACTTCAAAGTGGCCGTTATTGCTGGGTTAGGGTCCCTTATTACCTGCACAACCCACGGATGCTTTAACAAGCACAGAGGAAAGGAAAAGCCTCTTTGAATAGCGAACCTCTCTTACAACTGGGTCTAAATGAGAATTACAATTCCTTACAAATCCTTATTATAACTGTGGCTTATTCCCACAAAACATTTGCTTTAAAGACCTCCCAATGACTTAAAATTAAGCCAAAGGTATTTATTATTGACTAACCCTAACTCAGTGCCTGTCCTAAACAGGGTCTGTAGTTTAGTGTGTAGTTTTCCTCATTTGGTCCACAATATACTCACAATTTTTACTTTGTGGATACCTTTGGACACAAAAATGAAGTCCACCTTGAAAAACGCAGTTGTGTTTTATTTTAAACCTGAAAATAAACCAAACAGGAAGAAATATTCAGAAATGTGAATTTCTTTGCACAGGCGAGCAGATGTTCTCGCTTCCACTGAAGCAAAACAATGCTGACTGGATCATTATCAAATCATGATTGTCAGGTTTTGCTCACGTTGACTTAAATACAGCGCGATTACAGCAAAGGGGACGCAAACCAAATACTAAAGTATTCTGAAATTCCAAACACAACTTTACTTTTTGATCATATAATGTTGTAAGAACCGTATTATTATTATTATGGACTAAAAATTCAAAAAGGCACTAGTGTTCTCAGACTTTTTGGCCCCACATACAGAATTGATTTCAGCCTTTATGTCATGCACTATAACAAAAAAATTGCAGATTAAATATCCTTACAGAAACACTTATTCTTTCAGTGTGTGTTGTAATGCATCAGAAATGTGTTAGACCACAAGATGGCAGACATGCATGACACTGAGAGTGTGTTCTGCCTGGTGCCTTCACTCCCAGCTGTTCCTTAACTCCCAATCCTGAGAAGAAAGTGTACTAGGACTATACACCAATTTCTACATGATGATTGCAAATATGAAACAGGCTAAATAAAAGTACAAAAACCTTGATAAAATGAATGAGTATCAAATCAAAACAAATACACATTCTGGGAAAAACTAAATCTAAAACATAACTCGTCATTAACTTGTATTCCACATACAGCAATAAAAGTTTCGACTGATATGAATGTGAGTTCACAATGAAAAAGGAAAATTACACTGAAACACATTTTAATTTCATTATCGTTTTAAACCGAGAGTGCATGTCAAGTGAGAATTAGCATGATGGCTATCATTAAACCTGATGCACATGGATCGATTTGCATTGTTATACTGCTACGATAATTCTATCGAAAGGGCTTTGCTTAAAGATTCCCCCGCAGCAACTTTACATTCTTTTGAACGAGACAAGAATACAGCAGTGAGAGGGTTTTTCTCTTTGATCACAACACCTGCACGTCTCCCACAAATCAAACGACAGCCGCTTACAAAAAAGACTTCCGGTGGATTTTGATATATCCTACAGATGGGATGCTTTTCCTGAGGGAGCTTCAGTTGACTGACTCACCCTTCAGAGTTTGATAAAGAGAGAGAGCTTTGCTCTAGACTTGTTATGCACTTACAGCAGACACTTGCACACTTGAGTTGTTTCTGTGCTTTGTTCTGACAGGACTGACTGTGGGATAAAGTTCTGAGCTAATTTATTTATTCATTTTTATGAGACAATCTGATTGACACACAAGTATTTACCTTTTACGTTTGAAATAAAAGTATTATCTTCCTCTGAATGTAATTTCTTCAAATGTGTTTCTGAATGTTTCAACGCGATTCAGAAGCATTGGATTACGATCCCCTCTGACTGTGTCAGACCACGTTATTTTCAGACAGTCACATCCTTTCCTTAAGAAAACCAAACTTTTCTGGTTAGCTCGACAGGATGAAGCACTCGCAAGGTTTTCAGATGTGGCACAAAGAAAGCCCCCACACAGAGGGATAAGTGTTCACTATAAACAAGGAGAACCATAGCACATGTTCTTTGTGAAAGTTGCTTTCATTATTATTAATTTCCTCTGGTTTCCTTTTTCTTTCAATGGCCATCTGAGTTAGCCGCAGAACATTTATCCAATTTTCCATGAAAGATTCTTGTTTTGTCCCTAAACATCATGTCATTAATATAAAGCATTCTCACCCATTTCTCGGCAATGTCGCCTTTACCTGGAATGTTGCAGGATAAGCTCAGAACAGGTTACACCAGTAACTGCTTCTCAAAAGCGACACGCAGTAGTGCTTACGCTCAGTACGTATAGACATGTCTCAAAGCAAACCTGAGGAGCGTCTAGCTTTGGAGTTGAGCTGTGCCATCTGTTTGCAGCTGTACCGTGATCCCGTGACCCTTCCTTGTGGACACAATTATTGCTTGGGTTGTATACAAAATGCTGCCAGTGCAGAAGATCCCAAGTCGCCAAAACGATGCCCTGAATGCAGGGAAGAGTACGGCAGCACGGAGACGCTTCCCAAGAACTTCAAGCTTAGCAGCATCGTCGACGGGTTCCTGGTGGCCACGACAGGTGGCGGACTGAGAGGAGGCCCTACGATGCCATGTGACCAGTGTCTGGACAACCCTGTCGCTGCGGTGAAGTTCTGCACACGCTGTGAGATGTCACTGTGCCCCGGACATCTCAAAAAACATGAGGATCAGTACCGCTCGCTGCACGTCTTAGTGGAGCTGCCCGCGGAACGGGATGGGAAGAGGTGCCCGGTGCACCTGAAGGTGACGGAGTATCTGTGTGCGCAGGAGCGCCTGTTCCTCTGCTCCGAGTGCTTGATGGAGGGCACTCACCAGCACCATGAGGTGCAGACCTTTGAGGTGGCCAAAGAGGAAATGAAGAGAGTTCTTGAGGAACTGGGGAGGTCTGTGTCTGACAAGCTACAGATTACAGAAGCTCTGGTGAAAAGTGCCAGTGAAGGTCCTACAGACAAGGCCGAAGATAAACTGGTGGCCAGAGCAAACATACTGCTAGACAACATGAGTACCCTTATAAGTACATACAAGGTAAGAATGAAGTAGAATGATGCTTTTAGTTCAGATTGATGTGTTCAGGCAAAATGTGCATGATGTGAAAGCAGTCTCTTTTGGTTTTAGTCAACCTAGGCTAATTGGAAATGTTTAGCCGCTTTTCCGTCCAAATTAACCTAGAGCAGTTTGTCCCAGGAACTTTATACCTTAAAGTAGGGGAGACTGGAGACGGTTGCAACATGACTTATTTCTTCAATCATGAATGAGCTAGAGTGATGACAGTCATACTGCACATGCTCAGTTAGCCCCTGCACCAATCTGAAAGAAATCAGCCATATTTGACCATTTCCCATTGTTCAGGTGTTTTCAGTCTACATTTTCATTAAAAACATTTTGTTGTTAGATCTAATTAAGCAAAACATGGTTGTTTCTTGTTTTTGTATTAGTCTTTGTGTTTATACAGCCAATTTAACATATTTAGCCAATTTACCTTTTATATATCCACAAATAAAATTAAAGAAATTGCAATATGATGTTATATGTTTTTATTATACATTTTAATGAATGTTGACACTGTCCCTGTGCAATATTTGACATTTGTCAAGCTTAAATTGTACATATATTATCATAAGTATACATGTTACAGCAATGTGGGTAGGTATCTGACAGATGGGCTTAATGTATAAAAATTTTGGCTTTCCACAAAATAACTGTCTCTGAGAAACTAAACAAAATACAAAAAGTGTTGCAACTGTCCCCAGTACCGTGAAGATTAGGCTAATAGTCTGGTGGCGTAGGTCTGTGCGCATTTCTCAATACAATTCCCATAATAGGGGCAGTTTAATTAAAAATAATGTTGGAAAATGACTTAACACCAAGCACCAAACCTGATCCTAAACTTGACCAATAGTGGTAACGAATGCAGAAGTCATAAAAACGGATTCGCAAAAATGATATTTTACCTTCCTTATACACATCATACCAGAGTGCTTCACCTACCAAATGCGAATTCACAGTATTGCATGAGCTACCGAGCAAACCTACTACAATACTCACACATATGAAAATGTATATGTGACGCTAAAGCGTACATTTTCAAATATCACAACATGTGTGGGTTACAATATTTCACAATGAATTGTGCAACATTAGTCTGTCTTAATAGAAACTCTGGCCCCATAATCCTACTGTGAGTCGATGGGAATATAAGCTGTCAGAGAGCAGTTTTTCTACTGGAAAAATTTTTACATATAGGTTTTTGAGTTTTGCAGAAATGTAGATAGAGGCACATATTTCCAATGAGCCTGGGTAGGTATCAGTAGTGATGCCAAAGAAATGTCACCACTACTTACGTTGAGACCAACAGATCTACACCACTGCTGACGACATACAGTCATGTTGTGGTGAAGCATATTAACGCTGTTTATATGTGATGTTTTAAGAGTCGCATGAGTACTATGATGAACGACGAGCTCCATTCGCGGGACAAAGGCTGGCAGGCCAATCTATGTGACTTGGAGGGTTGTCTACACCAGCTGCAGGAGGCCCAAAAGTGCACCGGTGAGGTTCTCTCTCAATCCTCAGAGTTTCTCTTCATCCAGAACTACCTCAACGTCGAAGCAAGGGTCCGCCAGGCCGCTAACGTCACCATTCCTGCTCTACCTTCCCAAGAGTCTTCCAATGCCAAGCAACTGCGCTCGAGCCTACGTACAGACGCCTTCCATGCCGAGATGAGTCTTCTGTTGGAGTACCTCCACGGCATGATGAACCCTCTAGACCTGACCTTCAACGCAGCCACGGCTCATCCTAGCCTTCTGCTGTCCAGCGATCTCAAAACAGTCAAGCAGTGTGCCGGAGTTAAGAGCAGCACCGCTGGAGATCAGAGCGAGCGCTTCTCCACGGCCACTCAGGTCATGTGCTCCCAGGGTTTCTCCACGGGAGTTCACATGTGGGCAGTGGAGGTCGGTCCTGGGTGCACGTGGTCTCTGGGACTGTGCTACAAAAGCATCCCACATAAAGGTGACCACAGCAGGCTGGGGCATAACACCAGTTCCTGGAGGCTGCAGTGGAAAAGCAAGAAGCTGACAGCGTGCTTTGACTCGGCTAATGTGGTTGTAGGTGAAGGGCTGGTCATGCCGCCAAAGAAGGTGGAAGTGACCCTGGATTACGAAGGAGGAACTATTGCATTCCACAGCTCAGGTCAGGGAGGGAGAAGGCAGCACCTTCATACATTCAGTGCCATGTTCAAGGACACAGTATATCCTGCGTTCGCCATTCATTCTTCTTCTGAGGAATCATGGATAACTCTTCTGAGTGGAGTTTGACTGAATCAGCATGCTTTCATTTTCACTCTCGCTTCAGTCTCTTGCTCCATTCTTTATGCATTATTATGCATCTATCTGCACTTGGAAAGAAACGCCCTGGCACAGTTCAGGAATGTCATGGACATTTTATTTACTACAGAAAACGAGTTGGCAGTTCTTGATGTACAGTAAAAATGCTGGTATGATAATAATAATTCATATGTGTTGCAACCACAATTAGAAATTAAACAGTGAATGATTTGTTTGTAACACTAACTGGCATGCACGTAAAAAGAGAAGAAACTGAACAGATTTTGTTTAAATACTTTGAAGTCTTAGTTTCTTTTGCCATAAATAAGATGAGACTTTTATGTAAGTGTACGTAATGTATTTTATATCCAGAGGTCAGATCTTTCTGTCTCTGAGAAATAATCAAATAAAGAAAGAGAGCATGAACTTTATCAGTGCAGAGTTTTGCTTGTAGTTTCACTTGAATTAAATGTAATGAAAGTAAAAGGGACAGTGAAAGAATGCAAACTATGCATGCACAGTCACACACATGCTAACAAACAGCATTCTTCAGGGGCAGAGATTACGTTGTACTAAATACACTGTATACCATAACAGAACTCCACTGAACAGAAAAACAAGAAATGTAAAACAAGAAATACTTGTTCACACTTCCTTATCGCATCATTTAAATAGTTTTGACTCAAATCAGTCTTACCTGACATAATTCCAACCCCCCCACCTCCGACCAAAACACACACAAACACACGGCCTCTCTCTGCATTTTTTTATGAACTTAAATAAATCTCAAAATAAGTAGATGGTATGTTTCTCAGACGTTACTGGATGTTCAGAATACACGCTGTGTTGTGTATGAGCGGATTATGAGGTTCTTGAATAATTCGGTTTCATTGCTTTGTTAGATGCTCAGGATTATTTAAACTCACTTGGTCTGCCAAACCTACATCACTTGAATAGCTATAACTTGTAAATTTTGTACGATTTTTTTTCGTCTGTTGTCAACACATTATGGCGTTATTTTATCTACAACAGCACCATCTACTGGTTACAGCCAACTTGTTCTTGTCGTTGATCTGTGTGGCATTTCTAGATGATCAGTTCCTCGCTTGCATATATAAACTGGTTATAGTTCAAGTAAATATTTGAAATATTAAACTGAACCTATGAAAGGTGTTTGTTTAACTTTCCCGTCAGACTACATAACATGTTCAAACACAGATATGACAATGGTAATTTAGCAGATGGTATTAGCCGGCTTGTTATCAGGCCTGACGTGCCATAAAGAAAAAACGTTTTACAGTTAACCATTAACATCGTACCACTTTAACCCGGAAAGACCGCGGAAGACAACCTCAGCCACACGAAGTTCTCATTCAAACGTAAGTGAATAAAGTTTCTTGTGTGTGATCCAGTTTTGGATTTCTGTGTTTTCAGATTTGTGTTATATACTGATAAATGTTAAGTTAGTTCTTAAAAAAGTTTGTGTTACGTATACGTTACGTAGCTTGCTTTGAAATCTTTCATGCGGTATTGAGACATTTTTAAACGTGCCAAAAAAGCCCATATATTTTGCGTGTGCCATTGCTTCATTAAACTACTTGAAATACGTCACCTTGCCTTCTTTAATACTCGGTGTACTTTTCTAAACAGGCACTAGAGAGGACAGTGGTGAAAATGAGTGACATAGACGATAGCGAAATATACTTCTCAGTTAAAGTGAGTATGGAAACGGTTTCCAAATGGTCTAATTGCCAACAATGTTGTGTCATTTACGCCATAATGCTCTAAACTCGATATGTTCTCAAAATAAGGGGTTTGTGGATTGTGTGTAGTTTTTGGGGCGTATCCAGGTGGTCCATCCAGGTGGGATGCAGATTCTGACAGATGCGGTACAAGCCCTACAGGTGATAAAACCATAAATGTCACAGCATAGCAGCATAGAGATAGATATGTTATATAACATGGTCCTTTGTCTTGTGTCCCGTTATCATTTTCCTTCCCTTTTAGGATCCGTACATGGATGAGAAAATGAAGAAAACTAAAGTACATCTGTTTCTGACCAGAAGTGCTATTGATATTCTAGAGCATAAAACAAAGGTGCGACTGAGGACTGAGGTGCTGTACTCGAGCTCAGGCAGTGATACACACGTGTACGATGGAGAATAACCGTCATTCACTGTCTCTTTCTCGTTTCCTCAGTTCATGCTGTACTCCTGCGCTCTGCCCTCGGTGTCTTTCTGCGCGGTACATCCGACTCAGCCCAAAATACTCGGCTTTGTGGCCAGACACCCAGCGGCGGACATGTACCACTGCTACATCTTCCAGAGCAAGAAGTTTGTGAGTTCTGGAAACTCCTAGACGCATCACATTTGATGTGATTATTTCACTATTTACGGGTTACTTTATTATTTTCTGTTTAGATTCAAAATTGCGAAGCTCCTATAGTATTCATAGGCTTTTTATTGTTCTGCTGCCTCCTCTGCCTGGGAGTCTAAGGGAACCACCTGAGTTGTTTCGAAAACTTTGGCTTTACTCACGGTCAAGCCCAAGACAGTCAGTTCCTCCATTTCTGTAGGGTCTTGATGTTACTTTTCCCTCTGTAAAACTGGGTACTGGTAACAGCTAAGTAATGGAGATGAGGAATCAACCGACCCTTTGCCAGGAGATTGATTGACAGCCGATCTGACCAATCGTAACATTGAATCACTCTGCCCGACAAACAAATCAGACAGAAGAGTAGGTTAACGTCAGTGAAATGTGTTATATAGACGTCTTTCTGCGGTTGAAACAGATACCCTCTGATGTTCATTCATGTTTATTTCAAGCAATAACTAGTAAAGAGGTAAAGATTTTAAATTTCTTACAAAAAACTTGCAAGCGGAGACCATGCTTTGACCATGCCGTTGAGAAAGCAGGCCACACCTACCTAATACGAGCCATTATTTTCTCTTATTTTGTGTCCCTACACTATTACAGACGTGGACAAAATTGTTGGTACCCTTTGGTCAATGAAAGAAAAAGTCACAATGGTCACAGAAATAACTTTAATCTGACAAAAGTAATAATAAATAAAATTCTATAAATGTTAACCAATGAAAGTCAGACATTGTTTTTCAACCATGCTTCAACAGAATTATTAAAAAAAAATGAACTCATGAAACAGACCTGGACAAAAATGATGGTACCCCTAACTTAATATTTTGTTGCGCAACCTTTTGAGGCAATCACTGCAATCAAACGCTTCCTGTAACTGTCAATGAGACTTCTGCACCTCTCAGCAGGTATTTTGGCCCACTCCTCATGAGCAAACTGCTCCAGTTGTGTCCGGTTTGAAGGGTGCCTTTTCCAGACTGCATGTTTCAGCTCCTTCCAAAGATGCTCAATAGGATTGAGGTCAGGGCTCATAGAAGGCCACTTTACAATAGTCCAATTTTTTTTCCTCTTAGCCATTCTTGGGTGTTTTTAGCGGTGTGTTTTGGGTCATTGTCCTGTTGCAAGACCCATGACCTGCGACTGAGACCAAGCTTTCTGACACTGGCTAGTACATTTCTCTCTAGAATTCCTTGATAGTCTTGAGATTTCATTGTACCCTGCACAGATTCAAGACACCCTGTGCCAGACGCAGCAAAGCAGCCCCAGAACATAACAGAGCCTCCTCCATGTTTCACAGTAGGGACAGTGTTCTTTTCTTGATATGCTTCATTTTTTCGTCTGTGAACATACAGCTGATGTGCCTTGGCAAAAACTTCGATTTTTGTCTCATCTGTCCACAGGACATTCTCCCAGAAGCTTTGTGGCTTGTCAACATGTAGTTTGGCATATTCCAGTCTTGCTTTTTTATGATTCGTTTTCAACAATGGTGTCCTCCTTGGTCGTCTCCCATGTAGTCCACTTTGGCTCAAACAACGGCTTTTGTTACCATTCGGATTATCCGTCTCTTAGATTTGTCATCAATTTTCCTCCTGCGGCCACGTCCAGGGAGGTTGGCTACAGTCCCATGGGTCTTAAACTTCTGAATAATATGTGCAACTGTAGTCACAGGAACATCTAGTTGCTTGGAGATGGTCTTATAGTCTTTACCTTTAACATGCTTGTCTATAATTTTCTTTCTGATCTCTTGAGACAACTCTTTCCTTTGCTTCCTCTGGTCCATGTCGAGTGTGGTACACACCATATCACCAAACAACACAGTGATTACCTGGAGCCATATATATAGGCCCAATGGCTGATTACAAGGTTGTAGACACCTGTGATGCTAATTAGTGGACACACCTTGAATTAACATGTCCCTTTGGTCACATTATTTTCAGTGTTTTCTAGGGGTACCATCATTTTTGTCCATGCCTGTTTCGTGAGTTTATTTTTTTAAATAATTCTGTTGAAGCATGGTTGAAAAACAATGTCTGACTTTCATTGGTTAACATTTATAGAATTTTTATTTATTATTACTTTTGTCAGATAACATTTCATTCACAATATTTCTGTGACCATTGTGACTTTTTCTTTCATTGACCAAAGGGTACCAACAATTTTGTCCACGTCTGTATCAAAGGATTGGGGTCAGTAAAATTGTATATAAAGAAATAAATGTAACATTTAGCATTAAAACCTTTGAATTCACCAAATTCTCCACAAAAACATCCGTTTTCAACCGTTATCAGCACTGATAATAATCAAAAAAGCAAATCAGCATATGATTTCTGAAGGACTGTGTGACATGAAGACTGTAGCAATGATGCAGAAAATTAAGCTTTGATCACGAGAATAAATTGCAATTTTCAATGAAATAAAACAGAAACAACATATCAATAATATTCAAAGATAATTCACATGCATGTAATCTTTGTTTTGTTATCAGCCTTACAGTATTTTTATGTTACGCATTTAAAAACAACCGATGTTGACCAATACAATAACAATCAATCAATCAATCAATATGTTATATGCATGTTTTGTTGAGTATTAAGTAAAATGCATGAGACAATCAAATGGTAGAGGAACAATAAAAATATGCTAAAAATAAAAACCCATGCAATGGGACCAAACAGAGAAGAAAAGCTTACAGTAATTAGAGACGGGCATAAAAATCATACAATATACACAACAGCACCGTCTTTCAAAACACTGTTGCAATGTAAACTCTTACCTTAAATTCTTCTGAGTAGTTTTTCTTTGTGCCAGTCCCATCTGCTGGTGTCTATCATCGGTGACACCTTTCGGGCTTATAAGCAGGATGAAAGTCTACAAGGCGACCGTGACCTGGTGGTGGAGGCCCTGAGACACAAGGTGAGCCGTCATCAAATAAACCCATGACAGAAACACCTGAAGCTCAGCACATCTGCTCTTAACACGACCTGACAAGATGAAGCGGCGCACTATCGAAGCATCTCTTTGCCTAAATCCTCTCATATCTCCCTCTGTTCAGAATAAGGTTCTGGAGCGGGAGAATGCCGAGCTGAAGAGGAGACTGCAAGCCAATGGAGAAGTGGGTTATGTGTCCGAATATGAGCCTACAGTAATGCCACAAAACACATAATAAAGCACGCATAACCACACAAACACTGTATTGGAACAATGTACTACTAAAAAGAATAATTCAGTCAACCGTCCAAATAATTTTTTCTGAGCCTGCACGATCTCTTTCTGTTGTACATCTTGAAGACACTTTTTCGTAGTGACCGAATTAAGAATATGAGGTCTTTTCATTCTCTTCCTTCAATGCGGGGTTTAAGAAAGCATTTTGGGCGCACATAAATTGGTAATATTGAGTATACGGTATTGAATTTATCACTTGTTCTCTGTGAACACGGATATTTATCTTGCAGAACGCTGGTGGAGACCAGGGCATTTATGAAAACGAGTCTGATCTTGATAAAACTTCATCTCGATCAGGACAGGGTACGTAGCCACACAACACACACACCATCTGTATATATGCAGGCTTCCTGTTTATGCTGTTCGCAAAGGTTTAATTGTACCTTAACAGTAGAATTTAGTCATGTTTCGTCATGGTTTTGCTCGTCTTTTCATAAAATCCGTCACCATTGGAAAGATGACGTGTTGGTGATATGCAGTCTTTTGATTCGTCTCATTTGTTTTCCAGTGAGATTCTTTTCTGAAGATGACAAGACTCCCTTGCGCAGGAACTTTTAAAGATATAAAAGACAAAACACATAAAGTCAGATAAATGTTCAACGAAACGAGACTGACTCCTAAAATACCAGCAACATCTCCCGCAGACACTTCAACATATTCCTAAGAACATAAAAAAAAAACTGATTTACAGATTTTTGGTATAAAGAAGTTGTTTCTAACTCAGTCACGTGACTTTTATCCTGCTGACATGTAGCATTGGTTTACAGCATGTTAATGTGATATTTACACTTTCCTGTTATTCCATTGCAAAGCATTAAAATCAATCTGGCGTGGACTACAGAGTAATACTGTACACTGCATTTAAAGTGGAAATGACAAAAACATCTAGCTAATTGAGCATTAGCTTCTTAACAATAGATTAAGAGGAAGCTACTACGTTTTGTATAAAATGCATATTTTTCCAGAAATAAAATCGACTAAAATATATAGTAGATAAAATATATATAGTGTATTTTGTTCATGTTGTTACCTCACCTGAATAACGTTTGTACTGGACACTGGAGAAGCAGTTTCATCATCTGACTGCGGAGTACACATTGAAATAGTTTATTCTTCATATACATATATATTCTGTTCATGTTGTATGATTGTGAATTATGGCTACAGCATCTCACTGTCGGTGAAGATTGATGTAGGTTCATATCTAGACTGAATTCTAAACGCGCGGTTTTGAACTGCACAACCGATTCAGTTGAACGAACGAGTCATTTTACGGGGAAACGGCTCCAGACGATTCAAAAATGGGTTGCACTGGCTGATAAGATAAAAATAATTTTTCATGTTTGGAACCCGCTTGCTTTAACCGCCACAGATATACAAACATGACTGAAACCGCACGACTTTGTCAATAAAATATCGTGAAAAGCTGAACCTTTTGTGTCAATTAACGCCACACGCCGATGAAGCCTAACAAAACAGCTTTTAAAACCCACATATGGTCATTGAAAAGACGTATTAAATGCAATTAGCAAAGCACTAAACACCGTTAAAATTACGTAAGTGTTATATTTTATTAAGTTGTTTTGTTTCTTTCAATTATCCAGATGTCTTATTAAAAGTGTCTACAAAAAATGATCAAGTCAGGTAGAGCCATACACTGTTCAGTTAATCTCTTTTGTTTACTTCAATAATGTCCTTAAAGTGCTCTATTTTCATGCACTAATTTTGTACTTAATGTAAACGATTACTAGATTAATGTAATGTAGTAATGTAAAAGTACTAGAAACGATTCTTTAGCGCTTCTTAAGATAAACTTAAGATCATCTAAGTGTACTCAACTGTGCTATTCTGAGACACCATGAATATGAGCTAAACTGCACTTTTAACACACTATCTTTGTTTTTAAAACAAGTTTTAACTCAAAGTTGGGCCACAGTTGAGTGCAGTTTTGTATAAGATGGTTTCAAGTGTGCTACAAGTGGTAACTAAATACTAAATACATTTTAAAAACAAAGATAGCGTGTTAAAAAGCGTCTCAGAATAGTACACTTGGGCGATCTGAAGTGTATCTTAAGAGGTACTAAAGAATCATTTTAGTGTATTAAGTACAAAATTAGTGCATGAAAATAGAGCACTTTAAGGACATTATGGAAGTGCACTTGATTTTATTTTTTGGGCAGAACTCGTAAACAACCCTCACTATAAAACAGATTCGCTACTTTTAGCGACGCTACCTCCCTTTACTATTTGTTCAAAAAGTGTCGCAAAAAGTGTTCCCTGTCGCGCTCCGGAGCGGCGGATGGCGGTAGAGAGGAACCCCGGCCCCAGAGCGGAGACCGAGAGAGACGTGAACACAAACACCGACGCCCCGCGGACCCGGAGCACTCCAACGCGCGGCGTCTCAGCGGCTCGAAGGTAAGCGACGCTTCTCGGTCTCACGAGCTTGACCTCCGACGATAAACACAACGAACGCCAGCTCGGCGTCCTCGCGCGTGCCGGTGGTTTGACAACGTGTACAAATGAATAAAGTTGCTACAGTCAGCTAAAAATACAATGGACTGTTCTGAACCAGACGAGCTGGAGTTGTTGGTTATATATATATAGAGAGAGAGAGAGAGAGAGAGAGAGAGAGAGAGAGAGAGAGAGAGAGAGAGAGAGAGAGGGCTGGTTGGTTTACTTCACTAGTTTACTCTTGGTTTATTTGTATACAGTGTTGAGAAGTTAAGTTAAGTTAACCTCACTGTCAGACCTTCTCTTTTTACTTCGAGATCCTTCTGAGGTTGATTTAAACCCTCAACAAGAAGTAGTTTAATGATGCTGTTTTTGAAGTCAAACCTTTGCATAGCTGTGACAGGAAGCAGTGGCATCGGTGCCTTTGGGGTGAAGATGAAGCGTGCAGAAAACGCCGGTGGTGTAAAGCACGGGTCCTGCTTGTGTCCAGGTTTGAGGCTGGAGTCGGGCTGAGCTGCTCATGGGTGCCTCTGTGTGCCGGCACGGCCGCCGGATGCTGTCCCGTCACAGCAGGCCCGCTCACAAGGGCTCTCTGATGGGTGGGGATGACTCTCTGGACGGCCTGGACAGACAGGAGGACATCGCTCAGTTTCCCTACGTGGAGTTCACGGGCCGAGACAGCATCACCTGTGCTACCTGCCAAGGGTCCGGACGCATCCCATCAGGTACGGATGCCAAAAAACGGTGCTAAAGTAAGGATCACGTGCGTGTCGCGTCACAGCTAGAAAACCAGACAAAAGAAGTTTGATGCACAAAGTCAGTGATGTTTATTATAATCACGCCTTTTATGGTAATGCATCTATTATTTTACATTTTTTATTATTAGTGCCTCGAGCTATCAATCGCATCCAAAATAATGCTTTTTATTTATATAATAAATGTGTGTGTATTTTTTAATATATTAAATATATTTATGTGTAATATAAGTTCTAAGAATATAAATATATAAATGTATATACATGTTAATATAGGCTCTGTATTTATATATAAATAATAAATATA